>NW_021704102.1:0-33712 GCF_003719485.1 Trypanosoma conorhini | reverse complement strand
TCAGCGTTCTCAACCTGTATGTATGTATATATGTATATACATAAGCATAGATGTGGGCCTGATCTCCTTTGGAGCCCTACACTTCATTTTTCCTCATTTCTGGTCCCATATTTCTTTTCGTCGTCGTTTTATATTTAAAAAATCTCCTGCGAAGAGAACAAATCTGTTTCCCCTCTTTATTATAAAAACATCCTTCTTCTCTGGCCATCGGTCGGCTCATTACCACCGCCCCCCCCCCCCCACCTCCTTCCCTCAGATTCCTCTTTTGAGTCGCTGAGAGGGGTCGGAGACTGACACCTGCTCAGCTCCCTTCAATGTTCCTGCATTTACTTAATCCTTACTTCGCATCATTCCTCCTACACCCCACACTCTTAGATAATTTCGTTTCCCTGAGCCATGTTTCCACGCAGATGTGCATGCACAACCGCATTGCAGGCACGTAACCAAACAAGCAAACAAGTAGCTTATTTGCCTCCCCCGTAAAGCATCCTGCATTCATAATTCCTGTGGTGGTGGTGGTGGTCTCCTTTCAAGTCGTTTTTTTTATTGGCTCACACCGCACACTCGACGTCTAGTCGTCACGCCAACAAAACAACACGCGCCCATCCATCTACAAAGCTAGGCGCGCAGAGTTCCAGCAGCTGACAACACAATCGGGGCAGCACACAAACACAAACACAAACACAAACACAAACACAAAAAGAGAAGCACAGGGCAGAAAGGAGCAGAATATGCGCCTGAACGGCGCCCTTCTCTCTCTATTCCTACAGAGTGGAAGGGCGCACAACCACGGAAAAAGCACTATTTGGCTCCATTTGCCCAACCTCTCCCGTACACGCGAAGGCTGATCCAACGCACTCAGACACGCCAACAAACAAACAAATTCGAAAGGCACGTTGCCAATGATTACCAGGATTGCTGTGGAGTTACTAAGTGGCAGCCTCTGGGGCTCCCCACAACCGCGGTCCCTTCCCCGCGTAAATGTTTTTCTTAGAAGGGGGTGGTTAGCGTGGGAAGGCAGAAAGAAACTGCACTCACGCCGCCTTACAACGCGTCCGTGTTGAAAACACAAAACAAGTAATGGATGGAAAAAGAAAAAAAAACACGACGGGGAATGTTCACCCACACGCTGTATCATCCACCGAGCCCCATCTGACCTCATATTTCTTTCCTCAAGCCTCTAATAATAGTAATAATAAGAAAGTAGCAATAAACGCGAAAAAAAAAACTTAGGGCGAATCGAGCATCGGCGGCAAACGTCGCTGAATCGAAGTCGTTTGCTCACCAGCGTTCTTCCCCCCCCCCTCCCTCCCCCTCGCCTCGCCAGGCCTCCCCGTATGTCGTCGTCGTCGCCTTCCTTCATCCCCCACCCATGTCAGGGGTAAAGCTGAGCGAGCTCCTCTGTGAGGGCGCGGTACTTTGTGCTCGACTCGTTCTCCTGCCGCCATTGCCTCAAGTCTTCCTCCGTGAAGAAGCCCGCCTGCACCATCGAGGCCACAAAGTCGGGGATGATGCCGCGCAAAAAGGACCCTAACCGCACGGAACTCAACGCCTCCATGCTGTCGGCTACTGCCACCTTCGTCGACGTTGGCCGTGCCAAGAGAAGGCAGTCCCAAACGTTGATGAATTCCTCCTCCCAGTCCTCTGTCTCATCACAGAAGGCCTGCATCACGTCAAGGTTCTTCGCTGTGCGTGCCATGATATCTTTTGTCACTGCCAAAAAATTCAGCTCCGTGATGCGCCCAACGGCATCTACAAAGCGGGAAAAAATACGTGGGCAATCGGCCACGTCTCGATCTGCAATAATTTTGGTGAAGCACAATGCAAATCCACGGCTTAGAACGCTGCGTCCCCACTTACCTTTTTCGAGGGCGGTCAGGAAAAGGGTCCGCTCAACCTCTTTGGTATCCATTAGCGCCCGAAGGAGGATCACGTAGACACTTGCCGCCAAGCACTGGCTAACGGCCTCGTTGGGACCCAACACATGTGAGAGCTCATTCGTTATCCAGTCTCGGTTGGGCAATCCATCCTCCACCGCATCGCGAGCAATACGGAGAATGCTCCGGCTCACCTCATCTGTGAGTGTCTCCGGTGGCCGCGCAAGCACAAGTAATTTCTTCTCATCCACCGACAGCTGCTCCGCTCCAGGGGCAGATTGCAGTTGTGGTGGCAGCTGGGGTGGAGGTGGTGGCGGTGGCATGGCGTAGCCGCCAAGCCCAGACAGATCCGTGTGACTCGTCGCACGTCGTGTCCCAACACCGTATGGGCTAGAGACATCTTGGTAGCTTGTCGCGCGCTTTCCCATTGGCGGCGGGAGCTGCTCGCCGCTACGATGTTGCTGCTGCTGGTACTGGTGAATATTATTATTATTAGTATTAGTATTATAGTAGTGCTGCTGTTGATGCTGATGGGAGTGGTACCGCTGCTGCTGCTGCTGCTGCTGATGCTGTTGTTGTTGTTGTTGTTGGTCCTCCACTATGACCTGCTCCGGCTCCCGCGGCTTCCATCCACCGTTGCGTCGCTCAATGAGGTTCTGTAGCAGAAAACGGATACGATTTGAGAATTTTCGCTCCTCTTGTAGTTTTCCCAGCAACTTCCACAGGTCGGGCTGGGCCGCGGGGTCCTTCTCTTCATACATCTTCCCTACAACCTCCAGCAAGTTGACAACAACCTCGAGATCCATGTCGGTGGGTGCCTCTTTGTAAACCTTCTCATGCAAGATACGCGTGATAATCTTTTGCGTAATAAGCGACTTCAGGAAGAGTTCACCTGCAAATTTGATATTATTAACGTTGCGCTTACGCACCTTCTCGGCCTCATCCTCCGACGCGGTCTCCCGCACCGCCTTGGTGGCCCCGTCAAACATTTGCTGGCACTTCTCCACAATCGCCACACGAACCTCGCTCTTTTGTGCGTCCACCTCGCCACTCTGTGTGCTGCGGTAGTCGTACTCGTAGCGCACAATCATGTTGCACAGCCGTGCATACAAGCCCGCAAAGACCGGCTCAACGAGTGCCTTGTCGTAGATAAGCCGCACCACTTCGGCCACCACTTTCGTATTAAGAATGATCTCAGGGACCAGGATGGACTTGGCAATCACATCAAAATTGGACTCCGTGAGTTTGTTAAGCGTGGACTGCACCAAGCGAACACCGCGCTCCGACTGGTCAATCGCATCCCGCTGCTTGACCTTGAATCCATTGCTGGTCATCACAAGCTTCTCCGGCTCCGCCGGCTTGCTTTTGGCAGCTCGCGCAGCCAACAGGATGCGCCCCAGGGAGAAATCATCCGACAAGCGCTCCTTCCAGGTGTCTCTGTAAGCAAGAAGATCGGGTATCGTCATGATACGAGAGTTGCCAGCGTATTTCGGGTCATTGCTCGTCACGCCACGAGGCTTAAAAAGCATCCCTTCACCTTGCTAACTTTCCAAACTGGCCCAGTGATGGGTATGCGAAATGTCGGCGAGTTATGAATGGGGGTGGGGGAAAAACAGAAAAGAAAAAAAAACGAGTAAAAGATGGGAAAGGAAGTGAAGAGGAAGCAAGAACTCATGCGGCGCCTTTCTCGCCTCCACCTCTCTCCCCCAATGCATATGTGAACGTATCCTAACGCGCAGTGGAGGAAGGGGGGGGGGGGGGAAGACGATTTGTCGAGTGCGTGCGCAGAAGTATGAGAGGCATCTACAGGAATTGTCCCTCCCCACCACAACTCCCTCACCATTTTGCGTTGTTGTCGTGGTTCTTTTTCTTTTTCTTTTTAAACGCCGCACACGCGCGCAGAGGGTGCGAGGGTGGCACCACCAGCCTCCGCCATATCGTCTACTGGGGCACAATGCCGGCGTCACATCATTAGGCCTTCACACACGCAGCAGAGGGGGCCGGTGACGTAGTCGTACAAACCACATGCAAGGCAGCGACTTAGCACCTCGTCTTGCTTCACAAACGAAAGCGGCGTGAACGTGCTGCCAGAAAACACTGTCAGGTGAAACCCAGTCGCACAATCGTGTGCCTCTCCCTTCACGCTTCGCTCCACCGGCAGGTTGGAAGAAAGAGACATGGTTAACAGTGTCTGTTCCTCCTTCCCGCAGACAGAGCAGGGGAAACGAGGAGGAGACGACCTCGGGGCGGGATGCTGCGCTTTCCGTTGTTGTCGTTGCTGTTGCTGCCGCCATTGCTCCTCCACAACGTCTATGAAGCTTCCAAGCTGCCCCGCAAAGGCCCCATTGTAAACCCACGCCTCGCCCCTGCCACACCGCTGCTGGTACAATCTGCCAAATTGAACCGCGGCCAAAAACGGCAGATGCGAGGCGTGTTCCGCCTCTAACGTTGCGGTGGCGCTCGTTCGCCGGGTGAGCCCGGCGTAGTGCACCTCCTCCGCCATACGTCTCAGAGCGTTCGCCAAGACGAGCTCCATTAGCGCTGCCTCCCCTTCACCTCGACGCCAGATGCGAAGCAAACTCTGTCGCCACGCCGCATTTGCCTCTGGGAAGCGCAGAAACAACTCTAGGCCGTACTTCTGTCGCTGCTCCAGGTATCCCCACCGCAGCGCACCCATTACTCGGTAATCAGAGGCGGTACTGCTGCCGCTGCCTTCGCCTTTAACTTCTTCCTTCACCATCGAAGCCTCTGACGCCCTCTTGGCCTCCCGCTGGCGCGACTCTGCAATCGCGGCGCCAACGCCAGTGCCTGGCAGCAACTCCTCCCACACGAAGTACGAGGTCGACTGCTGCCGATTCCACAGGGCTTGAAGCACGTTACCAGGCAGTGCCGTGGTGGTTGCTTGGGCCGCCGCCGGCGACGTTGGGGCCGCGTTGTGGCCCCCATCGGAGAGAGAGGCAAACCCCTCCTGAAGCTGCATAAGACGCAACAAAAAGCCGCCCTCCGTGTTGACCGCAACAGGCATCAACTGAAACGGCGGATACCGCCGCATGCCAAGGCGAATTCCCAAAACAGCCAGGTTGCAAGAGGGGTGAATAGTCGCCCCCGATATCTCTAGCGCGACGTCGCGCGGGTACACGCTACCGTCCATCCGCATGCAGCGAAGAAGTTCCACGCAACGCCTCCCCACAAAGCCCAGCAGACGCCGCTGACACAGACCCAAGACGAGGTACGGTTTCCCACACCCATCCGTCGCAGTCACGCCCGTCCGCTGTGTGTCGGCGGCGGTCCTCGCATCAAGTGGCGCGAAGGCCGTGAGCGGGACGGCAATAAAGCGACGAACGGCAATTTCATCGCCCAAGTCGCCTTCGGCGGTCCATGACCCCAGTGTGCTCCACTCGACCTGCAGTGCATCGCCCGCGCCGTGGGCCTCGTCCAACGCACCCACGACAAGACTCCCTTCACAAACACACATCGGAGCGGAGACAAGGACTCGCAACGTAGGCCTCATCGCACCCGTCATCATGGAGCAGACGGCGGTGGGAATACCATGGAGTGAAGGAACCTCAACGTAATGGGTCAGCTGCACAAGAGTCGTGGAAACGGCAAAGACGCGGAGCCAACACGGGCATGCCACCACCAGACGATTGTCATTCCCACTACACCCCAGAACCCGCGCTGCACACGATGGCAGTAGGCTTGCCAGCGGACCGCCCGCAAAACGAAAGGCAGGTGGCGGAAATAGTCGCAGCTGCAAGCTCGCCTCATCGGAGTCGTCACCCCCAAAATTGAGGAGGTAAACACCACCTAGCGTCACCACAACTAGAAGATCCAGCGGAAACCACTCATAGCTAACCACACACCACCCAGCAGCAGCCGATAGTTGGACTTGATCGCTGCCACTATGCTCAGCAGCAACAGCATCAAGTTTCACAGGATTCCCAAGAGATGAGCGCGCTCTTTTACGTCCCTTTTTATCCGCTCCAGTGGCATCATCGACGCTTCCCAGAGAGGCCGCCTTGGGGATAAAGCACACCCCATGACTCACACGAAGCCTTCTCGTTCCGAAGCGGATGACACGATATATGAAGAGATCACGTGTGGTCCGTACACACAATCGACACGTCGCAGGGTACGCGTCTTCCGGAACCAAATCTAATGCCCATTTCGCCCCAGCGATGCACATCGCACTCGATGCATCATCACGGGGCTGGTACCTGGGTCGAAGAACGACTTCGGATGCAATGATGTCGTTGATGTGCAGGTACAACGCCCAGTGCGTGGCGACAAGAAGAACATTGTGTGGGCTCCAGGCCACGGAGTCAGGGCTATGGACGCAGTCACCATCCACCGGGGCGCAATCCGTCACAGCAAACGAAAGGTACGTCGCATGCCCGTCTGCCATTTACCGCAGAAGGTGTCCGCAGTTTGTTCCTCACTGTCGCTTTTTTTTTTTTTGCCCCCTATTACCTTCCCCCTCCCGCCCCTCGGCACACGCACACGCACACAACCCTTTCGCCTTCTCTATATCACTCTATCAGAGAGAGGCCTGGGAACTTACGAGAAGTTACCCGCCGTCTTTTGCGCCCGTCGCCTACCCCCGCCGCCTTATCACACCCACGCGTGGGTGTCGAACACCGCAGCTAACAGCAACGTAAAGGAAAGGAAAGAACAAAAAAAACGGGATACATTATTTATTGATCTCTAGGGGGGACACGAGAGCAGGCATAGACGAAGAAAGGCACGCATGCAGGAATAGTAAAATAGCCACCCCGAAGTCAAACACGTTGAAGAGTGATAGTACACCGAGGGGGCTCAAGAACACCAACGAGAGGAGGTCTCCATTCATGCACTCTTGAATCCCTAAAATTCCTCACAGTTCTTACAAAGGAGCCAAGCATCTACACATATTCAGCTAAATTCGTTCTCGGCATCTCTGTCGCTCTCAGCGATAAAAAGGTATACTGTTTTTTTTTTTTACCGCCGTCTTCACCGCCACATGTCGCAAGATATGTGTGCTTCTAGCCGCCCCAGAGACCCGACTATACATGGAATGGGTACATATATGGTGATGGTGATGTTTGGGGGGAGTCGCATATATATATAATACCATATACATCCCCGTCATCCCACACGCAAAAGAAAACGACAGCAATAACACCGCTACCTGCAAGCATCCAAAATGCATTCATATATATTATGGGGCCTCAAAAAATGCTTGGAAGTTCATTCGTGGTGGATGATTGTTGTTGTTGCTGTTGTTGTTTTTGCGGCTTCGAATCTGCGGAGACCGGCTTCCGTGGAACAAAACGGTGGTTTTCAGCATCGTCGGTTTGCGATGCGGTGCGGGTGTCAACTGCAGGCAAGGTTGGGTAGCCGTCGTCGGCAGTTGATGCGTGGCATTTGGCGTCCGTTGCTACGGCGGCCTTCTCTACAGAGGAGGCGGGGGTGTTGTGCCGCTTCTCCTGCCCTGACGTCAGACGTGAGCGTCGCACGTGGTCGTCAAATGCGTCGAGGTCGCGGCGCAGTACACCGGCAAGGCCGTGTCTTTCGACAATGGAGCGCAGCTCAAAAAAGAGTGGGCTCATCATCTGTCGTAACGTCTCTAGTTGCTGGACACGTCTGGAGTACTGCTCGTTCTTGTCGGCGAGCATCTTCTCCTTGTAGCTTCCCATGATGGTTGACTCCACCTTCATTGAGGCAATCGTGTCGTTGAGCATCGCCACCTTCTCGCGCTGCTGCTCCAAGTCGCGACGCATGCGGTCGTTTGCCTCACACAAAGATTTGTACGAGGTGTCACCGAGGGCGCACTCAAACCGCTCAATTGTACGCTTCGCCGCATTGAGTTCCATCCGCAGCTCACGAATCTCACTTTTCATCGCATGCTCCGCCTCCTCACGCTCACGTCGCTTCATCTGCATCTGCAGCTGCAGCTCTGCTACCCGCTGCTTCAGTGCCTGCACCTCCGCCTCGGCATTGCTAGCGCGTTCCGCCTCCGACTGTTGGGCACTCTGGTGTGCCTTCAGCTGCTTCTCTGTCTTTATCTTGAGTGTGGTGAGTTCATCCGTGATAGTCTGCACGTGGTGCGCGTGCTCCTGCGTCCGCTGCGCAAGCTTGTCACTGAGCTCCTCGACTTTACTCTTCAGTGTTTCCTTCTCCGCGTTGAGGAAAATGGCGTTCTCAACGTACTCCTTCTCGCGAGCCGCGAACTTCGCCGTGACCTGCTGCAGATCTTCATGCAGGCGGTCATGGTTGGCCGTCATGCGGAGGAGTTTTTCAAAAAGGTCCTTCTCAACCGCCTCCTTTTGTGCCTTTAACTCCTCGGAAAGGGTCTGAAGGGCGTCGCGTGCGGCGCTTACGGACATGAGGTTGTCCCGCAACTTCCGCATTTCCTCCTCGGTGGTACGCAGAGTGGCCGCCTTCTCCTCCTGCAGCCGTTCTGTTGTGGCACGCAGCACTGCTATCGTCTCAAACGCCTCCCGCTCATTCTTTTCCGCGTTCTCCTGCATTTTTTGCAGTCGTATCTTAAGACTCTCAATTTCCGCCCGCAAAAGCGCCTTCTTTGTGTACGCGTCATCGCCGGCAATACGCATTTCCTCCGTCATTTTAGCAAGATCCTTCTTGAGCTGTTCCACCTCCCCTCTGAGGGAGACATTCACCTGGAAGTCGTACTGCTCACGTTCCGCGGCCTTGGCACGGTGGGCGTCAAACTCCTCCTTCAACCCCACCAGCTCCGCGTTCACCTGTTCCAGGGTCTTGGAGAGTTGCCCTACCTGCGCCGTATGCACACCAATCTCCAGGGTGAACTGCCTACGCTCCACAGTCGCCTCCGCGTAGGCCTTGTCAAGGTCACGGTAGAGTGTTTTGGTCTTCTCACGCTCCCCGTCCAGCAGGGACTGCACGGCCTCTAGTTCCCTCCGCCTATCCGTGGATAGCTCATGCAGCCGCTTGCACTCGTCCCGCGAGGACTCCAGTTGGGAGTTAAGAAGGCTGATGAGCACGCTTCCCTTCTCGTCGTCACGACCCTTTCGTTCGAGTTCAGATTGAAGCAAGCGCGCCGTCTCACGGTGTTTCTCTACTTCCTCGTGAAGAACCTTCAGCAGAAGCGCCGTCTCGGCGTCTGTGCTCTGCGGATTCACCTGTAAGAGTTGAGTGTCGACAGCGGCGAGATCGGTGGTCTGCGCCGCCTGCATGGCGGCAAACTGCGCCTGCATCTCCTCATTTCCCCGCCTAAGACGCTCGTACTCCACCTTCAGTTCACGGTATGCGTCCGTTGACTCGTCGCGCAGGCCTTCCACTTCCCGCAGTCGTGCGCGCGTCTCGCGAATTCGCTCCTCGAGCACCGCCTCTGCCTCGACGCTCTTCATCTGTGCGAGCTCAAGTTCGTTGCCCAGCATGGCCACGCGTCGCAGGGCGGATTCCCGCTCCTGCATCAGGTTGTCCACGCTCAGCTGCATCCCATTCAACTTTGCGCGGAGCTCGCGGGTCTCGCGGTCTTTGCACTCGAGTGCCTCACTCAGCCGCTGCTCACGAATCTCGAAGGCCAACCGCAACTCCCGCTCGGTGATGGCGCGGTAAATTTCCATCTGCCGCTGCCGCTCATCATCCACGGCGCGCCTCCATTCCTCCTCCAACCGTTGCCGCGCCTCAGCCTCCAGCTTGCGCAGACGCTCCTGCTCCTCGGCGAGTTTGCGCATCTCCGCTTGACGCAGAAGCTCCCCCTTCTCGGCATCATAAGCCGTGGACTTTTTCTTCGACGGCATGCGGAATCAGCAGGGGCGAGAGCGACACACGCACACACACAAGCAGCGAGGGAAAGAGGCCCAGAAGGAGGAAAATTATTTTCTACTCTTTCTGTTTCGCTTCCTGGGGGAGATTTTTTTTTGTATCTCAGTCTTCTTGCGGTTGTGAGAAAAGAAAGAAGAAAATAAAAGAAAAAGAAAAAAGGCGGCACCAAAGAGAGTTCAGAGGTCCGATGAAACTCCCTCGACGAAGCCGCGGCGCAGTCGCCGTGGCTGCAGAGTGGGAAGCGGTACACACCACCCCGCCCGCGCCACACAACGTGCGGTGGAGGACACCGGCAGTGGCAACCGTCCAGGGCCCTTTCCACCCCCACCGTCACCGCCACCCAAACCCAAAGGCCTTTCTCCCAGAGGCAAAACCCCACACACCAGACATCAGCAAAAATAAATAAATAATAATAAAATAAAGAAGAGGGAAGCAACAACTGCAACAACAAAAAAAAAGAAAGAAAGAAAGAGTGCCAATCGTGGAAACCGACGCGGAACAGGATTGACCATCAAACATCGGGCTTACTCCAACAGGGGAGTGTTACAGAATGCACGGCGTGTGCGGGACGCGGTGTGAAGAAGCATGGGACAGATCCACGAGGCAAGACCGTGGCACTCCCTACGAAGCGTACGACTCGCCGCCCTGACACCAACGCACGCTGCGGCAGATCGGTTCACAGACGTGAATAATAAACGGGACGTTGTCAGCATGGAGGAAAGTTCCTCCGCGTCATCTTCCGACACTCCTGGCTGCATCAGCGCCAACGGCACGTGGCCACCGCCAGAGACGCCCGATACGACACGGAGGGTGGCGTTAGCTTCTTCCTTGCAAAGCCGACTGCCATGAAGGAGTTGATTCAGTTCCCGGCGTCGTATACGCTGCCGCTGACGCTGCCGTCGCTCGAGGAACTTCTCCCGCTTGCGCAGTCTGGCGGCCAGCTCCTTTGGTGTGACGAAAAAGGTCGAAAATAATTGAATCCCAACCGATGAGCACGAAGAAGAGGCGGCGCTGCTAACTTCGGCGTGTTTGGAGCGCCGAGACCGGCGGAGGCGGCGGCACCACCACTGCTTTGAAAGTTGCTGCTGGATGTTTCGACTCAACGCCTTGCAGCCGATAGCTTCGTTATCATCGTGCCCCATCGTGTGACCTACCCCTTCGGCATCGTTCCTGTGTGTGTTGTGACAAGGCGACGACGCGAGGCCCTCACTTTGCCGTCGCCCCGCCGGGGCAGTAAGGCGAAACAGCAGAGAGCGTCGCATTCGCAGACGCCCCCCTCCCCCTGCCTCAGAAGAGCAACGCCAAAAGAAGCAGAGAACGACACGACAAGAGAAGCAAAAGATGTCACGGTGGCACTCTCGTATTAAATGAAAAAAAAAACGCCTGCGCGGAGACCTCCGCGCAGAGGGGGCAAGCGAGAAAGAGAGAGGGAAAGACAAATATAGGCACGTGCGACACAGACATGCACACCCCGTCGCGAAGCGTAAAAGACGAACAGAGAGACATGCACACACAGAGAGACACAAAGAGTGTGAGAGAGGGAGATATGTACTCCCCATCACTTTCTCCCGCTCTCCCCTCACTGGATTTCCCGCCCGCGCCGCAAAGGAATGCAATAAAATGAAGTAAAAGTTATAAAGCGGAAGGGGCAAGGGAAAAGAAAGAGTGCAGGCGTGTGTGCGTGTGGGTATACATGTGTGCAGGAGGAGACGGAGTATTTCATCGTTTCCTTCTTCTCAGTACATTCCGCAGTGCCGTATCCATCTCTGCAGGTGTGGGGGGTGTGTCATGGCCGCGCCTTCCCCCCTGCCTCCTTTTTCCGCTACAGCGTGTGCAGCTGAGAACGCCACAAGGCGAAAAAGCAAAGACGGATGATGAAGAAGAAGGAGAAAATGCACACACACACACACACACAATCACACCGCGCTAAGTGAACGCACACAAAGGAAAGAAAAAAACTAAAAACTAAAAATGCAGCACACCGGGCACCCTCAATTCTCTGTTCCTTTTCCACGTCACCGTTTATCTAACTTGCGCTTTTTTTTTAATTCCCTCCAGTTGTTGTTGTTGTTTTATTTTGCTTCATTGCTTCATGGCTCTTTTTCCCTCTTCTCAAAGTTCTTCTTCTCAGCACCCGACGTCCACACACAGACAGGGAGGAGGGAAATACGTGTGCCCAAGACGTGTGTGACGTCCACCACGGGCCGCCGCCCTTGCTCCGGGCGGCTTTTGAGAGTGCCCGCGGTAATCGCTGTAACAGCGGCAACAACAGCGAAGAAACAACCAAATAAGAATAAAACAACCACAATAAAATAAAGAAAGAACGAAACAGACGCCGGGTTAGAAATAGACTAATGGTGCCCATGAGCATACACGTACACGTACAGAAAAACAAACAAAGAGGCACTCTACTGAATTGTGATGCGGAGGAGGTAAGCAAACACTGTCGTATGTCTATGTCTGGCGTGGGTGCCGCGGATGCTACTTCTTTTGCCGTGTTTTCGGGCCTATCGCCGCTCACTCAACCGCCTCATCCCCCTCCGCTTGGTCTTCTTGGGTGGGCGTGGAGGAAGGGAAATACAAAAAAAAAGCAACAACAACAAGAACAGCCCTACCGAAGAAAGAAAGAAAAAAAGGGTGGATAAGCGAGAAGGAAAAGGGGGAAGTAGTGTCTATATTGACAACAAATAAACATGCATGTTTAACCTTCCGCTCCTCAGCGGCGGAAATTGTTGCTCAGTACTGTCTCGACCTGCGTGAGGATGCCCGTGTGATCCACGACGAACGGCTCCGCCGTACCGTCTGCGAGAACGTAGTACTTTTGCCCAACGTTGTGTCTTCTATCGCTCTGCCAGCGAATGTCCATGAGGGTGTTGCACACCACCTGTGAGCGGAGGTTGGAGAGACGGAAGAGTGTGAAGGAGCCAGAGGGGTCTGGGAACACTTTTCGCACATAGACGAACTTTGTGTCCTTGGGCACGGCGCTTTTATCACGCTGATGAATGTACGCCGCGTGAACGGCCGCCGGTGTCAATCCCTCCGCGCGAAGTCGTGCAACCTCATTCACAAACCCCATAATGCTGTCTAACACGCCGCCTAGATACCGTTGTGCCTCGGAGACGCTGAGCAGTCGCACGTCCTCGTCGTAAAACGTCTGCACATGCGGATGCGGCTGGCTGCGATTTGTGCTCTCATTGTTCATGCATGGCACATACAACACCAATCTAGAGTGGACGTCCACCACCGCCGTGCCCACACCGGCTTCTGTTGGAAACATGGCGCCATACCTGCCGGGTTGTGCGCAGTAATACATCACTACCGTCTCCTCGTTGGTGAAGGAGTAGAAGCGAACCCATCCACCACTAAGAAATTCGTCAACAAACCGCTGTCTATTCTGTTCCTCACGGGGGAGCGCCAAAAACGCATTACTGCCACCAGGGAGAAGATGGCTCCCAGCATGTGGACGCGTGCCACTGCCAGATTGCACCAACGGGTGGGACGGTTGACGCGGTGCAGGAAAGTTCGGTGGTGGAACGGCTTGTGGCACCGGGTATGGTGTGTTCTGTGGCATACCAGGTCCTCTACGTGGCAGCGGGGGCCCACCATGCACTGTCATCACACCACCAGCAGAGGGTTGACGCCCCGTTTGTGGCATCTTTGACACTTGAGCGGCATCACAGCCGGTGATCGTGATGTTCGTGGTAATAGGTCTGACTGTTCGCGTCACTTGCGCCAAGGGAGGCTGAATCGTCTTTGGAGCCGCGTTCGTTGCCGGCACAGGCTTCGCCCCCGCAGAACGACTCGAAGAAGCACTGCGTGGGACTCGGGGCTGCCTAGACATCTCTGGTGGTTTGGAAGCCGTATCGGCTCGAATGACGATAACGCCTTGGCCTTGGCCTTGCTGCTGATGAAGACTGGCTTCTCTTGCAGCTCGATGCTGAGCAGCTATACCAATAATATCCCCTTTGTCGTTCACTTTGTAAGGAGATGCAGCAGACACCTCCTCCTCCTCCTCCCTCGGTTCCCCTACTCGCGTATCGGTGCGTTCCTTCTTTTTAACTGGAGAGGACGCCACGTCTATCATGTCCTGCATCTCTGCAGAACTTCGTGGTTGAACTCGCTCCCTTTTCGTTTGCCTTGACAGACGAATTTCAGGTGGAAGCTCAAAGGAAAAACTGCCATTGGTCTCCGCACGACCCTCTCCTCTTAATCCGCCGGACCCTCGCCGCCCACCGCTCCCCGCCTGTCGTTGCGTGGAGGCTAAATTGGGCATATCTGGGAAGGAGGCATCACGGTGTGCCACCACCATCGCCCCCACATCCTCTGGGGAAGCGACATGGCTGTCACCTACGCTAATGCGTCCACCAGAGGAGGCGCGTCCTGTGGAGCTGCGTCCAGACTGACGTCCGCTTGGCCGGGGCCTTGGGTCACCAGGAAGTCGCACTTCCAGTAGACTGCCACGATGTGTTTCCGCCTCCTCCCATAGCATCGTGTTCATACGTGAGGAACGGCGTGGGGATGGACTCCAGCTAGGCCCACGGCACTGTAGCGAGTGTGCCTGCAGCTTGGCAGAGGAGGTAAACTTTTTGGCGCATGACACGCATACAAAATTCACGTCCTTGAGGCGTCCTTGGTAGGCGCACCGCATACAGAGATCATAATCACACTTATAGCAGCGGAAGGCGGGAGTCTCGGGGGTGATCTTAAGAATCTCTCGGTCACAAACGTTACAATCAAATCCATTGTACCCATGAGGCATGGCTGTCAGCTTTGTCATGATGTGATTGTTCAAGCACTTGAACTCTTCTATCTCACTGTTAAGTTCGCGGGGAAGCGAAATCACGGGGCGCAACGACCACCGTGTGGCAGTTTCTCGACCTGGATACACCATGGCATACTTGTCCGGGGAGGCACGGACAATGCGTCCCGCCTCCTCCTCCGGCGCACCCTCATGCGCCACCAACATGACGCTTGACTGCCTATGCACGCGTGAGGCGCGCGTCGCAGGTCCACTTTCCGCCGCCACGTCTGCCCCAGAGGATGACGACACAAGTGCCTCACTCCCCCTACGTCTGTTTTGACGCGTTAGACTTTGATTTTGCACCACAGTGCGGTGCCGCCTTTCATTCTCTTCAATGCTTCGTCTCACATCCGCCTCCCCACGTGAAAGCTTCAACAACTCCACAAGGACACGTAACGTTTCATGGTGCTCCAGCACCAGATTTGCGCGGGCCCGTTGCTCGGTCAAGAGGACGCGTCGCATTCCTTCCACAAGCACATCATCTGCAGTCTTTTTCGTAGCAGGAATTGGAAGATTTTCTGCAACACGACTCAATGAACGGCGCGTGGAGGCGTGGCGGGAGGCGGAAGAAGCAGGGCGTTCCAATAAATTCAACTTGTACAGGAGGGAGAGTGGACACGACAGCGGACGTCGATTCCAGACGGGGTGATGCAACAGCTCCTGCAGCGAGGCCCGTTTGCTGGCGTCCCGGTGAAGTGCCCGGTTCACAATGTCGCAGATCTCCGGGTCGCCTGACCACCCTGTTGGCCAACTCCACGCCGCATCCGCGACGGCGTTGAAGAGGCTCAGGGTTTTTTGCGTTTTGTCCATGTCACGTGTCCCTCGCCTTTCCATTGTCTCCACGTACGGGTTCATGCGAGTCAGCATGACGTATAGCACGACACCGATGCTCCAGGTATCCACTTCCTGGCCGTACTGGAGCGGCTGCTGATCGGTTGAGTTACTCATGCGCTTGTAAACCGCTTCGGCAATCTCTGGCGCCATGTACATGGCGGTGCCCGCAACCGTCTTGCGTGGTTGTGCCTCCGCCACCCGACTGGAGAGGCCAAAGTCTGTGATTTTCAGGTTCCCATCAAAGTCAAAAAGAAGGTTCTGTGGCTTGAGATCGCGGTGGATGCAGCCCTTGGAGTGCATAAAGGCAATCGTGTCCACTAGCGCCCACCCCACCCAGAGAATCTCCGGCACATCCAAACCGTGATTGGCGATGACGTCGTGGAGCGAGCGGCTGGCACAACACTCCATCACGACGTACGCGCTTTCCTCGTCACGCCCGGCGGCGATGAACCTCACCACGTTTGGGTGCCGTGAGAAGTGACTCATTAGCTCCACCTCCTTACGGAGACGAGACCAGTCAGCCTCTGTCATTTTCTTTGCGGAGGCCTTTAACGCGTACAACTCGCCGCCATTTGACCGCGCCGCGTACACACGACCAAAGCCGCCTTTACCTAACAGACTCGTCGTTGTGAGCTGCAGACCATCTTGCTCAAATACGATAGTCATCTGTTCCAACGGCCGCTGGAGATGGCCATCGTTGTTGTCGGTCGTGTTGTTGTCACCGCGGTGCATATGGCATCGCTGAATAAACGGCGTCTGGGCCGTAGGCGACAACCCAGCAATGGCAGGCGTGTGTGACAGCTCGCGTGGAATAGACACCACGGCGCGCGACGTTGGTGTCCGTGGCTGGACGTACTTGTCTCCTTCCCCTTCCTCGGCCCCTCCTTCGCAGGCTGTTCGAGTGCTGCTACAGTCATTGCCGCCGTTGTTTTCCCGTTTCCCTTCCCAGGCGGACATTCTCGTGCAGTGCCTCTTTCTATATGTATTCTAAGTGCCCCACGCACACACACACACACGCACGCACGCACAGAGTCAGACAGACAGTTCCGCCCTCCCTCCTTCTATGAATACAAGTTGTATCTAGGCCGCAAAGGAAACCAAAAAAAAAAAAGGAAGCACGAAGCGCATCCACGCCAGCCAGAAAAATTGAGTTGGAGAGGCAGGGTCGCAGGCAGAACATCGTTACAAAAAAAAAGAAGAGAGAGAGGGGACAGGCGATTGCCAAGCATTAGCGTGGATACGACTCTCCCTTCCGCCGTTTTCCTGGGGCGGACTCCACACACTGCCACCAACTCCACCCTCCTCATCCGCAAAGCAGCAGCGGCAGCAGCAACGTCCTGACATCCTCCTTCCTCTTTTCCCCACCTCTCAATCCCCTCCAGTCACTCACTTCCTGCCTGCTCCTTCACGTCTGGCTGCCGCCTGACATGCGCATCTCTCGCGTCCGCAAAGTCACGCACGTACGAAGGAAAGTGGCACACCATTCCCCCAGGAGAGAGAATAAGATGAGACAAACACACATTCCCATGACATCCGCAGTGTAAACCGATAACAACAATAACATGAAGAGTAAAAATTGAGCTTACAGGCAAGCAAATATATTGCATGCATTCTCATCTGTGTGCGCATTGAAAAACGAAATTATTGGTTCCTCCACGTGTTATTTATATATAAATATGCGCAGCTTAACTGTATTTTTTCTTAATCATTTTTTTTCCGGCTGCGCCTTCATTTGCTGACTTCAGCACCGCACTCACCTCCTTTGAAGCAACTCCACCCGATTCACAACTGCGGCAACCAAAGCAGTAACTTGGCGCCCGTAGAGATTGCGTCACGCGACGGCGTCAATTACACAACTATCCCCTCCCCATATGTGTCTGCGTGTTTGTGTGTGCCTCAGTTAACGTTCATCCAAACCCTCAGTATTAGTCTCTGCATGCCCGATGGTGGAGGACGCCCAGGAAAATGTGACCGAAATACAAAAAAAAAAATAAAGTAAAAGCAAGGAGGACAAAAAGAAAAGGCGTGTGTCTTACGCGGGGTCAACCCGTCCATCATCCTCGGCTTCCTTTGCCTCCCTTGCCTTCGTGGCCGCCGCCTCCAGCGGGCTTGCTTCGTGTTGCGTCCTTTGCAGCTCCGTCTTGACGGCTGTGTGAATGCATGCGATGCCGCCCGTCAGGTTTTCATAGCGCACATACCCAAACCCCGCCTCACGTATCATTTCCGCAAATGTCTCTTGATCCGGAAAGGCGCGTATGCTGTCAACGAGATATTGATAGCTCTCCCTGTCCGCCAGCATCTGTCCTGCCCTGGGGATGACGCCATACGACCACACGTCATACGGCACACTTAACAGTGGGCACGTCACCTTGCTGAACTCTAAGATGTTCAGAACGCCGCCGACTCGTAGCACGCGGTACGCCTCACGTAGAGCTTTTGGGCGATCACTGAAGTTACGAATTCCAAACGACACCGTGTAGCTGTCAAAGTGCAGATCATCAAAGGGTAGCTCCTCCCCGCTGCCAACAACCCACGAGACTTCATGGTAGCCCTCTCGCAAGGCGCGTGCCTCTCCCTCGCGGAGCATCTTTTCATTGATGTCCAGCACTGTCACTTCCGTCTGATGCCGCGGCGTTGGCGCGAGACCAAAGGACTTCTCCGTATTTCGGATCTCGTCTATAATTCGAAAGGCGATGTCGCCAGTGCCGCCGGCAACGTCAAGAAATCTACCACCAGGGCACGGGCGCACACACTCCTCCACGAAGTGCCGCTTCCAAATTCGATGCACGCCAAGCGAGAGCACATCATTCATCAAGTCGTACTTGCTAGCCACGGTGTCAAAGACCTTCTTGACATAGGCGTCACCAAGCCCCATGTTGCGCTGAAGCATGCTGCAACGGAGCATTCTTCTCACTGTCAAACGAACAAAAAACCCACACACCCACACACACACTGGCACAAAGCCTCCACTACCGCTTTCCTTCTATCACAGCCGCACCCCACTACGGTCGGTGACCCGCTTTGTATGCGGTGAATGTGCTCCTTTTTTTGAAGAGTGGGGGGTTCGCCGTGCCACTTTTTTTTCTTCCTTTTTTGTTTTTATCCTCTCTCTCTCTGTGCTTGATTGCCTCTCGCCGGCGTTCTTTGAAGGGAAGAGAAGAGGCAAAAATGAAGGAAAAAAATGAATAAAATGGAGTCAAACTACACGTCACATTGCGTGCGGGAGCACATGTGTATTTTGCATAAAGAAGTCCGCGTGCATCAGCCACGTCCAATTAACTTGCCCCCGCCCCGCCCTTCCCTGCCCTGCCCTTCCCTCTTTCTTTCCCTTCCCGCCTCTCTCTTCCCACTCGGGGGCCTCGTTCGCTTCAGCACGTTACCGTTCCGCAGGGTGTTGAACCCGCGGCGGCCACACAGGCAACGGCCGCTGCACTTCATCCTGCAAGCGGGTCTCGCTCCCTTAAAGGACCCGCCCCCCCCCCCCCAATGCAAAGACACGCATGGGGAGAAGGCGGGCCGGCAAAGGCAGACGCCAACGAAGAGGAAAGAAAAAGACGACGCCAGTACGCAGCGCTCTGGAGAAAGGATAGATAAGGGAGAAGAAACGTGCCACATAAAAAACAGGAGGGCAAACGCGTCCCACGGCTGCCCCCTTTTACTCCGTCCTCATGCTATCCGCACACCACCCACGGCATCGCCCACAACGAGGCGCCCGTACTTCGTCCACATCCCACACGCGGATATGTTTGGCGACCCAGCAAAGTTCATGACATTGTGCAACACTATTTTTTGCACTGCGTCTCCAGAAGTGGGGGTCGACGAGGACACGGTGGGGATTTCCGCGGCCATCACCTGCTGCGATGCCTGACGCCGTTCCCCTTCTTCATTATCCCCATCGTCATCGTCATATGCATCGCCTTCCTGGCGGCGGTGGCGATGCTTGTGTGCGGTTTGGGTGAGTGACTTTTCCCTCAGCGCACTCACGTCAAAGAGCATCAGCGAGTTGGACGACAGGTGGGGGAAGGCGATGAGGCCAGGTGGGTCCAGCACCGACAGCCGCGGCAAAGGCAAACGAAACATCGCGGTTGTCCGCATGGCGTCGGCAAACTTTGACTCCGCAATCAGGCGGATGTCGCTGTGCCCCACATTAATTCCCTGCACTTCTCCAACGTGGTTGTTGAGCCACACGGCGCCTCGCAGCGGAGAAGCGTAGGAAGGCTGCAGACGACAGATGGTGGAGGACGTTTGGTGCACGGCGATGCATTCACGAACGCAACGCACATCCCAAAGCTGCACGGCCCCGGATTGGGTTCCGCACAGAACGTTGACCGGACTATCCCTGCAGAGAAACGCCGCGGCTGTGAGTGGATCGTGCACGGAAGCCCGAGAGCCTTGTTGCCCAATGTTATATACACGCGCAACCTTACCGGTACATGGGACCGCAGCGCCAGTGCGACGATCTAACCACACCGCACAACCAGAGGAAAGCGCCGCCAGGCTAACGTGCTCCGTAACTGCCACCACATCATTTGCACAGACGGTTTCAGCAGTTGCATCCGCACTGGACCCGGTGCTGCTGCCGCCCCTGGTTCCGTGGAGGCCGGCATGGCCCTCTGTCAAGGAAAAGCGTTGCTGCGGCTCGTAGGTGTTTTCGTCCACCTCTTCCAAATCAAAGATGTCCACAACGGGGGCACGGTGGTAGCCTGCTATAAGATGCAGCGAGGATGAGAGGAACTGCGCCGCAGAAAAGCCAAAACCCACACTATGCCACCCACGTGCTCGCACTCTAACCAGCGGGGAGGTGGAGGTGGAAGTGGCCTCATCCGCCAACTTGTGGTTGTCAAGCCACTTCTCCGTACTGTACACAGAGAGGCATTGCGCCTGGCAGGCGAGAGCAAACTCCTCCTGCATGTCAAACACAACGTCTATAATGGGGCTTAACGTCCCCACAATTTGATCCGGTGGCACGACTCTGTAAAGGTCATTAAATTGCAGCAAGTGCCACCGCCGAAGCTGAGCAAAAGCTTCCACCCGCTGGGGCAGGACAAGAGCCCCGTGCCGTTTGAGTGACCTCGCGCCCTTTTCACAAGCCACACGCGTCGGGTCCGGCACGAGGCTGCCACGCCCAGAGTAAAGTTGATTAAGGCGGGGAAAGAGAATGCGTTCAAGGAAGAACGGCCCGTTCCGCCTCAGTGCGGCGTTCTCTCTTTCCCGCTTGAAGAACTCCAGGACATCTTGCGTCTCATCGGCTTCTCGAGCCCGCTTGCAGGAACCCATAAGCCCTCCTTTTAAATGTTCCCAGCGAGAGGAATGTTGACGTCTTTACATAAATAAACGTCTATCAATTCAAAAAAAAAATCTGCTGTGAATCGTCCAGATAGAAAGAGAGGAGCTAAAACCTACCGCAGCAAATAAGAAGTACATTGGGCACATTGCAGAGAGAGTGAGAGAGGGCGAAAGGGAGGTGGAATATACATATATATATATATATATATATATATATGCTAGGTGCGGAGCTGAGCCGCACTTCGCTTCTTTGATTCTTCTGGGCTACTCCCCATCACTGCATTGCTTCTCTAGTCTCTACTGGCAATCAGCGGGTCCAACGTAGTGTGACATTCTACGCAGCTACTTTAAGTATATATATATATATATATATCATTTTTTTTCCCCCGTGTCGTCGCTCTACGCCTCGTCTACTCCGTGAAATACGGTGCGATGCAACTCCTCGCACAAACGCTCTTGCCCAAACTCAAGTCATCGTAGTAGCCCAGCCACCACCCAGTTCCCCCTCGGTACACAAAGTGGAACTCTTCAAAGCCATAGTGTGCGCCCATGCTCCTGTAAGACTTCCCTCATTTTTTCCGTCAGCAACAATTCCAATCTTTGCCGCAGCTCCTCATTCAGACCATATGTATCACTAAAGCGTCTTACAAGGTCTGCTGCTGCGTCTCCTCGGTGAACGCCAATGCGGCCTGTTTTTCCGCTCGGTAAATCGACATCAACGTACAACAACGGTTTGTTCTGTTCCCTATGCAAGTGCCGCGCTTCTGCCTGCAGAAAAAACGGCTCCGCAACTGTGGGTCGCATGGTTTTCTGAGGCTCCTCAGCGGCGGAGCGCAGCATTTCTTCAAACTTGGGTCGATAGTTTCTCCTTGCCTCTGTCATCCGCTGCACAGCCTTGTCAAAACCTATAGCAATAGGCACATGTGGTGGATCTTCAACCGGGGCCTGCGGTTGCCGACGGCGACTAGGAACGTTGTGGTGGCTGGGAGAAGGACGACAAACATTCCTACTGCTCCTGTCGCATCGGCCTGGTGTTTCCCTGCCCCCCTCGTATGCACTCCCTTTAACGGAGGGGTCTTCGGCCGTGAGAGAAGACGGCGAAGTGGAGGCCGCTGTGGACTCCGTGCCCACACCATCAACTGGCGCCCGCGCCCACCATGCCAGGGAATCACGCTCCTTGTGAAAGCGGGCCGTGTTGGGGGCAAATGTACACTCCTCCAACTCCTGCTTCTCCCTCGACTTATACGCCGCGTCGATAGAGCTGCGTTTAGTCTGAACCAGCGCTCCTTCTCCATCTGCAGCTGCTTTTTTCCCCCGTTCTTCGCGTGCAGCTAGAACTTTGAATGACGCCACGCGAATTCTCTTGTTAATCGTTGGAGCAAATGTGCATCCTTGCAGTGGGTCATACGCTGTTTTCTTCTGCCGTGTCCGCTGGAGCAGGCGCGGGTGAGGGCTACGGCTCAGTCCAGGGGACTCCTCCGACACCCGCGGGTCACCCGGCGCAGAGACGCGGGGGCAGTCGCCACACGGCGGTGCAGTGGGGGACGGGGAACTATTTTCCTCGCCATGAGCAGCGGCGTTGGTGCAGCTGCCCGTCCTCCGCGAGGGCCGCTGCAAGATTGGCACAGCTGCTTTAGAGGCCTTGAGGGGAGATGCGTCCATCCCTGTTTTCCTGCATTCATCAGCTGGAGGTTCGGCACGCATGACGCGGCGCATCGTGGGCACTGAGCCCGGTGAAGAAACACAGCGAGGGCTGGGAGGTTCAGTCTCCACTCCACGATGCTCTCTGCCAGCGGTCGCGGCAGCACGATCCGCGCCGCGGACGCCATCACTATTGTCTTCTCCAGAAAAGGAAAGAAGTGCGGCGCGGAGTACAGTCGTAAGGACCTTCACGAAGCGGTCATAGGCCACGCAACGCACTCCGGCTGCTTCATCCAAGCCAAGGGCCAACATGAACTTGTCGACCATGGCGGAGGGGGCTTGCAACCCCAACTCCTGCAGCGTGGCGTACACCCCAGCGAGTGTCATTTCGCCACTTCCCACACCGGCATGGGTGCGCCACAACTTCTGTACGCGCTGACGAACCTCCTGCGACTGCTGGTGCGAACTCTGCCATGCGCCCTCCGCGACCATGCGCTGGCTTTTGGCGTTAATTACAGGACGAAATGTCTCCTCCGCGGACGCCGAGTGCACTTTGCGCATGAGTGCAGCCCGACTCTTCTCATGACTATCAACAGCGGTGTGGCTCCGCCCCACACGCGGGTTGGTGACCGGCGTGAATGTCTCGTTGCTCTGACGCTCCTCCTCCACCTTGGCCAGAAGCTGCTGCCGATGACGCTCTCGCCGCACAAGGTCGTGTTGCTGCCGCTCTTCCAAGGGCAGAAGGCCACTTGCAAGGCGACGACTCCGCCGGTTGATCACTGGGCGAAACGCGCAAGACGCATCCCCCGCGGAAAACGTCCCTGCGGACATGTACACCCCCTTCACTCCTCGACGCAAATGGCAAGCGTCTGCCCGAAAAGTAAAAAACAAAAAAAATAATAATAATAACTCGAAAATCGCATATATATGCAATAAGAGAGGAAGAGGGGAGGGAGGGGAAGGGGGAAACAAGGTGCAATTAGGTACAAATATTGATGCCCATGCGCGCGTGTGCATCACGCTCACCAAGGCAGAGTGGCCTTCACCACAAAATGCCGCCACCTCAGTGAAATGCGTTTTATATGGAACTATTTTATTCATTGGGCTTTATACGAGACGAGGCGCATGATAAAAAATAAAACGCCCAACACACAATTAAGATAGATTTATTTTTCATTTTCAGTCTTTTCATTGACCCTGTCGTCATCCTTCGATTCACCGTTCTCGTGCCCGTTTCCTGCTCCAAAGAAAACTCCCCTCATCCACATCCACACACACACACACACAGCAAGAAAAGGAAAAGGAAGAGGAAGAGGGGAAAGGACAGAAGAAAAACGGCCGAAAGAGAACTCTAAAAGAGTGAACCCGAAAAGGTGCCAACCAGGCAGCTCGGGTAGCCCACCAGGTGATCCATGCTGTGCCGCACCGCGTTCTGCAGCTGCGCCACCTCCTCAAGCACATCCACCATCTCCTCCCCACATTTGGTTAACAGTGCACCGTGGGAGCGGATCACGTCGGCCAAAATACCCTGCACAAGGTCCACGTTTTCACGTCGCCGCAGCCACGTCGCCAGAAAAGAAAATAGCCCGCGGACACAGCTGTGGATACGGTCTAGTTCCTCCTTCGAGTAGGAAACACCATCGGTATACTCCACAGCACGCTTAATCTCCAAGTCAATGGCCTGTGGAGTCTTCAGTGCGAGTAAGTAGAGCATCAAGTCGTCATGCTCCTCCTCCAGCAACATGCGCTGCAACTGCGTCAATTCTGCAAGCGGTGCGCCGACGACGTGTGTCTGAGGCGCCGCCGACTCTCCACTTTTTCCCGAGGACGCCAACACAAGAAAGGTAGGACGTAGTTCTTGCGTTGTAGGGAGAAAGAAGGGAACGTCACGCTTCTTGGGTGGCAGGAGTGGCATGTTCTTTTCCTTAATCTGCTCCAGCAACGTGAGGTTAAACCACAAGGAACGGGACACACCGGCGAGCCGTAAGCCGCCGGAAACAATTCCATCGAGCTGCACCATTTGCTCGTGCTCCCGTTGGCGCCGTATAAGCGCGGTGTCCTTCGACGCATCAAACAGCTCTGCTTCTGCGTCTCCCCTCCCATCGGCCAGTTGTTGATGGCCGTTATGCTGCATCTCATCTTCCTTGCTTGCCTCCAGCGTGCCCCCTGCCTCTTCTTCGTCGTCGTCGCCATTGCAGGGCTGCGGCTCATCCTCCTGCAAGTCTGCCTCACCGTGTGCGGTGGGGAAGTGCAGGAGCGGCAGTTGCTCCACCATCCGCCCCTTCGGGTCCGTCACGACTTCCGGCACAAAGCCGTAACGCAAATTGTTCGACCACAAGAACGCGCCGCGTTCTCCCGCGTGGGTGGAGACCATGAAGAGTGCGTCTGGATGAAAGCTAAGCGAGTGGGCGGGGGAGGCAAGTCGGTACTGACCGACACAAGCAGCCGCTGCAAGGTCCCATACGAGTAGCGCGGCATCCCCAGAGGCGGACACAACATAACGGTGGGAGTCAGGCGTCAAAGCCAATGCCGTGATGGGTCCATTGTGTCCGTCAAACACTCGCACAGGGGTGGCGAGGGCATCATCACTGAGCCCCACATCAGGGTTACAGTGATAGACACGAATTGTGAAGTGCTGTGCCACAATAAAGAGCGATGAAGGCTGGTGAACGCAGGACTTATTCATCGGACAGTCCACCTTTACGGCGGACCTCAGACCACCGGTGAGAAGATCCCACAACTTGATCCGTGCATCCAGGCCCGCAGTGACAACGATACTATTGCCACAGGCTATTTCAACGCACTCCACAGAGCTAGTATGGGCACGATCATGGGGCTGAAGTGCAGCATCAAACAGCTGCTTCACACTCCTATTCTGGATGCTGATGATTGCCACGTTGCCGCTAGAATAACCGACAACGGCAAAGTTACCACAATCGCTCAAAGCGATGGAGCGTGCTGTATGCATAGAGGTTGTAATACCACTAAGTTTACACTCCAAGGCACGCGTGTCCATTCTCCAGCCACACATCTGTGCGGAGGCCTCATGTAGCGAGACAACACTTGACCATTGATAGTTTCTCGCGGTAGAGCTGGCCATGGCAATAGCCGGTGTCATTTTTAACGCCTCACGGCCCATCTGCTTTTCGCGACCGCGTCGACCCAGCTTACCCTGCGACAATTCCCAGGATGCGCGGTCGGAAAAGACGTGGGTCACGCGAAGTGCTCGATCTGTTCCAGCTGTAAGCAGCAGATCGGTGTTGTAAAAGAGAGCAGTGGTGCAACTACCCATGTGCCCACGACGCTCGCGTACCAGTGTCCCGAGGCCGTCAACGGTGTCGAACCTAAATTGCAGCAGCGCATTATCCGCCCCCGCCGTCACAATGGTGGCGCTGTCCGTAGGCAGGACCAAAATGGAATGCACAGCATTAGTGTGCGGGTTTTCCAACACTTCCGCCTCGGAACGCACCTGCTTACTGCGCGTGAGCACACCCTCGAGGCAGCGGTTCTCAAGATCCCACAGGGCGACTTCGCCCGCACTCGTGCCAGACACCAAGATACTTTTATCCATGCGAAACGCCAACGCAGTCACAGCACCTCGTTCCTTATGTTCAAAGCTCATAATCTCCTCACCTGTGCAGAGGTTAAGTACCACTACCCGGCCTCGGCTCGTGCCATAGGCGACGACGTCTTTATAGCTGCTGGCAGCAAGGGACAACATCTGTGCACCAGACGCGCGTTGCGCGTACCACAGGCAGACGCCAGTCTTAAAGTTATACAGATGCAACGACCCCTCGGCGGTGGCAACAAGCAACTTGTTGGTATACCCAGTCGGTACAACCACCGCACGCACCTCCTCACTGTGTTCAATAAGAAACTCGCCGAGAAGTTTCCCGGTCTTCACCCCACGCACGGCCACCCGCTTATCCTGTCCAATGCAAAACAGGAGATCATCGACGGCAAGAAGGTAATCCACTTTGCTCTGTGTAATGTCGTGATGCAGGCACGTCCAAAGTGGTTTGTGGTGCGTAAAGGCATGCACACGGGGACCTTCGGCAACGAAGCGGTACTTGCCTGCCTGCGCCACGGCCCGTACGCGGTTGAGAAAATGAGGTCCACCACGCAGCATGGACAACTCCTTCCCGCGGAACAGCTGGAAGGTGCGACCCGTGGCGACCATCAAGAGAGGGGCTCCATACAACGTCGTGCTGCTGATGGGCACCTCACCGCACACACTCCCCACGACGCGAAAGGGTGAGAAGGTCTCCATTATTTCCCTTCGTTGCCGTCGCTTGAACGCTCTCTCTCTCGCTCACCCTCTCTCTCTCTCTTTCTGCCACTTTGAGTGTGCGTGAATGAGCAGAGCAAGTCCCGGTTTCTCAGTCTTCCCTCCCCTCTTTGGAATCAGTGAGCCCCCGTGCCACTGGAACCCTTTTCTCGCCTCTTACCTATTCCCCCTCCGCGCTGGCGCTCCCTATTCTCGCTTGTGCTTAGCACGAACAGTGGCACCACGTGACGCACACGCAAAGAAGAAACAAAACAAAAAGGAGGCAAAAAAAGAGAGAGTGTGTTCCGCCGTGGGAGAGGAGGCCCAAAGAGAGCGCAAAAGAACAAAACCGAGTCCCCACACGCACACACACAGACACATGGCGAGCAACACATGCACGCCTACCACTAAAACCAATAACGCAGTACCGCCTTGCGTGCAGGCCAATAGTCCACCCTACATTCTTGTTGCTTTTCGTCCTTTCACATCAGCCCCAGTTTTTATTTTTATTTTTTTTTGCACTTGCTTGTTTTGTTTCACTTGTGCTTCTTTGCTGCTTCCTTCGCCTCCTTGCGTTATGTCCCTCACATATTCACAGGCATTCTCTCCTCCTCTCTTTCGGTTTGGGAACGTTCTGCCTGGGGTGAAGTCTCATGTGTCACAGGGCACCCACATGGAAACAAGAGAAGCGACGCCGGATAAACACATACAAAAAGGCAACAAAGGCAACGGCGGATACTTCTGCAGCCCAGCAGAGGAATAGGAAACAAAAGCGCCAACAAGGTTTCAAATCGAGTGAGTAGCAACAACGGTAAACAAAAAAAATAATAATAATAATATGGGAAAACAGACACTGAAAGATATATTATCTGTTCCCCCAAAAACGCAGAGAAGGTCCGCCTGAATGAGGCTTAGACCCCCCCCTCTCTCTCCCTACTCCTACAGAGAAAAAGGGCCACAACAAATGCAAAGATCGTAGTTGGATTTTATGAACCCCTCCCCAGTGCAGAATATATATATATATATATATATATGTATATATTCATCGCACACACACAAACTGACGCGCAAATGATTTCAAGGGAATTACACCCACGATGGGCGGGTTCGTTGGAAATTAAGCTCGCGGCAGTCTTTGCCGTTCCCCGCCATCCATCGAGCCCACCCCTCTGTGGGCTGTATTTGTCGCAGTCGTAGTAAAGGGTTAGGGGTGGGTGAGGGCATTTTATTGCCCTTGGCTGTGCCCAACGCGGTATCCTTGGAAAGCACAAAATCATTAAGGCGGATAAAGAAACAGAGGGTGGGTGGAGGTAAGGGGGATTTCATCACAACGCGCCGTCATACATTTGGTCCCAAACATTTGTGTCACCATTCCATGGGAGTCTACGCGAAGGACGAGGCATTCAAGAAAAAAAAACAATAAAAAAACAGTAAATACATAAAAAGAAATGCCTACCGGCCTATACCTATATAAACTGAAAAGCAGCTACAACAAAATTTCCACTTTTTTTCTTTCTTAAATAACTCTCTTTCTCTCCTCGTTCCCTTTAATAATACGCATTATTATCATTATTATATTATTTTTTTTTTTGCAGACACCGAAGAAACACATAAAATCGAGTTCTCTCCCCATTTTTTTATTTATTTTGGGCTCTGGCAAAAAGTTTATGGAACCGTAATTCGCTCAAATGAAGCTAGCACTCATTCTTCGCCACCGTGACAGCATTCTCGTTCCTTCTCTTCGCCTTCCTGTGTCATCACAGCAGCTGCAGCGGCCCACTGGCAGCAGCGGGGTTAGTTGCTACGGTAAGCCTTTGTCTGCTTGGGAGGTGGCGTCTTTCACTCCTATTCACTCTGTGCCTCCCAGGGGATACTACTCAGCGGATTGGCGACCTCCACCGCGTGTGCGAAGTAAACAACCTCATCAAAATGGAGCTTATGCTTTAGCCGGTTTCTGCCCGGTACCGTAAGCTCCTCCCGGGTGGGTATTTTGGACGAGCGTCGACAGCTAGCGGGGTCCTGACACCAGTCCCCGGCCTCCTGGACAACTTTCATGGCCCCAGTCTTGATAAAGGGGCAAATGATATCAGGCGAGGAGCACGCACTCTTGTCTAGTCCCTTGTCCAGGTAGTAGTTGGTCCACTGCCCTAGCGGCGGGGAGGCCTCCGAGTCCACGAAGGAGTCCACAACTGCAATCTCCACCCTTCCTGATCCCGAGTGGCTTATAAGATTCTGGACGTAGGAGAGCCCAATTTCAAGGAAAACGCGGCTCGAGTACCCAGGCGTGAGGAGCGTGAGTGGAGAGCTCTGCGGGATCACCAACTGTGTCTCTGAAATCCCATAGCTGTTTCCCCGAGGAATCGCTTCGTGTATCACCTTCTCTACCAAGATGGCATTATGTATTTGCTCCTCCGCCCGCGACTTGATGATGGTCTGGCTCACGAGGCGAAAACTCATTTTTGTCACGGATGCCAAACCCTTCGTATTTTCAATAATGCCACGGAATTTGATTGGGGTCCCGCGTTTGCCGATGACCTGACGAACTTGCAGAAACACATCCACAAACCCCCTCTTAAAGATGCTATGCATGGGTACTTCAAGGTGATACTCCAGAGGGGGAGTCTCATTGAAAATAGCTGCAAAAGGTTCGTTGGCATCTGCCTCTCCCTCCCGCTCTACCGAAGCCCGATGCCCACCCTCTGATTTCCCCTTACTATTTTTTTTCGCTCTGGAAGGCCCGTTCACCCCAGCACACTCAGCGTTTTCGCCCGCGTCGCTATACTTGTCGGATCCCACTACCGTCCATGTATCCACAAAAAGTCTTTGAGGCACCTCGGCCGAAATGTCTTCAGCCTCGTTTTCCAACTTCTGCTCACCGGTAGAAGAGTTGACAATGCCGTCCCCCAAATTCCCATTGTTGCATTCCGCATTGGAGTCTATCACATTGTTCAGCGAGAGGCTATGATCAATAAAAAACGCTTTGGTCGCTGCATAACTATTGCTCCCGTTCTGTTTCCCACCTGTGGCACTCGCGTCATCGATTGCGGCAGATGTTTGGGGCGGAACGTTTGAGTAGGAACTCAAAGTCCTGTGTGCGTGGATCCACTGCCTTGGGTTTACCGGAAGCACCTTGAGCCCAAAGTAAGTTTTATGCTTCGCCAACAATCGTCTTCCAGCAAGGAGCTTTACCCGCACAAGATACGAGAGCTGCGACACACCGCTGTTGCGTATATCAAGGTATGATGGGGGCAGTGAATATGGTAGCCGGACAGAGAAGGGGAAGTTGTACGTCCCCGGCATGAGTCCTCTTGTCATGATGGTTGTGGAACACGAGGCTTCCGTCAAACTACCCGTGTTGCTGCGCGAGCATTCGCTATATTCCCCGTCAGAAGCTAGGCGTGTCTCAGGGTTGGGGGGATCACCCGCTAGGATGATGTTCTGCCGGTAAAATGTCGTGCGACGTGCCTCCGTGTCGATCCGCTTAATCAGCTCCGCACCAAACCGCGTAACCTCCTCACCTGTAATACAAGCCTCGAGCGAAGTGTAGGAAAAAGGCTTTTCCACAACGACCTCAGCCACGGCGCGCAGCGTCTCCCCAGGCAGGTAGTTTAACCTCTCGAGGAACACCAGAAGTAACGATGCATTCCCTGTAGAACGAAAAAAGTCCATTAGTATTGTTATTATTATTCACTTTTACTCCCTTTTATCATTGATATATTACACTTCTGATTCCTTATTCGTCCTTTCCTTTTTTTTTTCTAGTCCAACTGATGATTCTTTTTTGGGCTTAAATCTTTTTTTGTTTTTGTTTTAACCGCCTGCAGACGTATGCTGCAACGGGGAGTTGGATTTATTTTAACCTCCAGCTGCGCAGGATCCAAGAGTAAGAGCAACGTGAAACGAGAGAGAAAGAGAGAAAGAAAGAAATAATAAAGGAAGGATGCAGCCTCTCCAGTTTTTGCCTCCTCTTTTGGATGCATTTATTGTGCCAACATGTGTGTGTGTGTGTGTGTGTGTGTGTGTGTACCCATGTATATAACTGGGCAGGGCAGCATTCATTATGTCTGCCGCAGCGTCCGCCGCTTCTTCAATGGGGGTGACATGGCGCTTTCCGCAGCAGTGGTCGGCGTTTCCATCGTTTCCCCTGCCAAAGAGGCGGTGGTTGCCGGGTCTTGGCTGGGCGTTTGCTGCTGCCGCTCTGCACTCTGCAGCGTCGCGGTGACGGATGGCGTGTTCTCAGCGGCGGCGGTGGCGAAACTACTGCCGAATCCACTGTGAGTTGACGTCCGTGTGTCCATTGCCGCCGAGATCGATGAGGAGGCCGTCGTCGGAGGCGCCCCGCCGCTCGGCCGCAGCGGCGTCGTGCCTTCTACAGAGACGCCAATGACCTGTTCTCTGCTTCGCTTCTTCTCTGCCGCCTGCTGGAGGACTTTTGCAAAGGACCTTCGCAGGTACTCCAGCTCGTTATTGACAATGTTGGTGAGTTTGATGCCAGGGATGTACACAGGGGAGCCCTCCGCCTCAAAGACGGACATGCTCCTCAGTAACTTCTGCCGCCGCATCGCCTTGACCTCCGCCACAAGGCGAATAACTTCAGCCACATGCGGCACATCCTCCGCGGCCGCGCTGTGCTCGCAGAGCTTCTTCACCACCTCAAAGAAGTAGAATGGCAGCGCCTCAAAGGTTGCCTCATTTTCCTTCTCCCTTTCCACCACATCGCGCAGGTACGGTATAGCCGTAAAGGGGGGTGGGTTAATCGTGCACGCGTCTGTTTGACGAATGTGCAGCGCGAGCCAAAGTGGCAATTCAACCGGGTAATTTGGGGCGAATGGGCCATAACGACCTCCAAACGCCGTCGACACGCGCGGCATCGTGAAACGCGGCACCATTGTCACTGTCACCTCCATCGCGGCGAAGGACGCAAAGTGATATGCAGTGAAGCTCCTCCCACCACCGCCACTGCTGCCTCCAACGCCGCCGGCGGCGGCGTCACTGTTGCCGTGGGTGGCACTGCCAGTAGCTGCGATGCCCGAATCCGCCGTGCTCATTTAACTAGCAGAGTCAAGAGTGTAGAGAACTCAGGACGAATCCTTGTGCCGTTGCTGCTGACTTGTTTGCCCTTTTCTATTTTAACTTCTTCTTTCTCCACCCTTTCCTCTCACCCTCCTCGAGGTCCCAAACGTCCAAATCTCCGTCAGCGAAGAATTGGATAAGGGCGGACGTACCTCTTTGGTCGCCTTGAGAAAAACAGAATAATAATAATAAAGAGGAAGACCAGTAAAAGCAGTACACCTACGTATTATGTAATAAGTAGGCATGTGCACTGGCACATTCGTAGCCATTGCCCCGGCTTCGTTAGGTTTTCCCCGGCACTGGGATTCAAATGCCTTGCCGAGAGTGGTGCATGCATGCATGCATGCAAATTTCCTTCTCCCCCTCAACCTGTTCCAATGGGAACACACCAACATACATTACAATGGACCGCTCCCACCTCGTGTAATGAATTTGGTAAATGAATGCCGAGGAGGACAGAGCGGACGTACAACGCGTTATTTTTTCCCTTTCCCCAAACCCCTGCCAACGCCAACCCAGAGGAGACCATAAATAATTCCCAGGCATGTTTTCCGCCTTTCTCGTGTCCATACGCATACATACATACACATCCTATACGCATGCGCGACAGACAGAGAGCCTAGGCCTTTGTTTACTACTAGCGGATGTGGTCATATAGATAGGACGCAAAGAGGTACCGCATCACGAGGGCAAAAACACAGCAGCAGACCTGCACCTTCACCACCGCATTGGTGAGGTCTCGTTCATGCATGTCTCCGCAAAGCCACAAGATGGCGTTCAGAAGAGTGTAATTCCCGCTGTTCTGCAGCACATCCAGCTTTTCGTTCCAGCACGGGACCCGGTGACGCGGACAGGGCACAATATGAAACAGCTGCGGAAGGGAAATAATAAAATTCACTATTTGCGGGATGAAAAAGAGAATAAGCGTTTTGCCGTGCTGCCCTGACACCCCCGCGACGGAAAGCACGGTTCCCGCAAAGTAGGTGTAGCTGTCGCCCACGAAGATGCGAGCAGGGTATTGGTTGTAACGCCACAACGCCGCACTGACACCCACAAACGGTGCCAGGAGTGAAATCGCCATTAGCTCATGTAGTGAACCGCCGCCTTCTGCCACCGGAGGGTGAGGCGTGGTGCCACTACGACCAGCAGACTCTCTCAATGACTCCCCCTCCAACCGCATCTGCAGAACGTTGTACACAATACACGTCACGGCGATGACGATGGATTGCGCCACCTCCACCCCATTCACGCCGGCAAGGATGTTAATGCTGTTCGTGCAGAAAATACACAGCAGGCTCAGGTAGAGCAGGTAAAACACGCCAAGGTACACACTAGAGCTGGAAAAGAATGACAGTAGTGGACGCGGAACAGCGACCGACACGCTTCCTTCATAGGTGAGCAGCAGCGGAAGGGTTCCAATGGCCGAGAGGAGAAGCTTGTGTCGCCAGCGAAGATCCAAAACGTCGTCGACAAAACCCAGCAACAACATCACAGTGATGGTTGTGACCGCCCCGTCCATCTTACGCATGTCGTGGCCAAACACCACCACCAACTCCACCACCAGCACACACAAATACACCGCACCGGCGAGAATGCCGAGGGACTCCGGCAAAAACAACCGCTTCTCCTCCTCCTCCAGTGAACTAAGAGGCTTCCCTGCAATCCTCTTGCGCTGCTGCGGCGTTGTCTTGCCGAAGTCCATGCCGCAAATACGACGTTCCAACATTTTACGACGCGCAGACTCCATGCAGTGCATTGAAACGGCGTAGGCAAGCACAGACGCGACTGTTATGACGCTGAGCTCAAAGCTATGTGTGCAGAGCGATGTGACGACATTGCACAAAGCGATGAAGATGGGATGGTGAGTGGTGCTCCTCATTACGGTGCTGTTCGATAAGTACTCAAAAACACCGGGCGAGGGAGAGATAAAACCTTGAACCGAAAAAAAAATAAAGGTGGGAAGTAAGTGAAAACAAGACGAAAAGGGAACAACCCTTCACAAAACATCACAGTGTTCGAAAAGACTACAAAGAAGAGAATTAAAGGACAATTTCGTCAAGCAGACAAATACCCACGCACAGAGAGAGAGAGAGAGAGAGAGGCACTCACAAAGACAGTCGTGCACCCACCCGACCAAAGTATTAT
>NW_021704101.1:71654-75880 GCF_003719485.1 Trypanosoma conorhini | reverse complement strand
AGAGACGAAGCAGGAGGAAGTGCGGAATGCCAATGGGGTGGGGTGAGGGGCGCTGCACCCGCTTGCACAGCGCCCCACTGGGATGAGGCTGCAAACGCAGGGCGGAGGCAGTGATTTCTGAGGCGGCAGCTGCGGCACCGTGCCGGTGGTCGCACTGTTGTTTTGCGGCCGCTTCTCCACTCGTGCCTCCGGGCGCATGGCGCAAAGTCACTGGCGTGTCTTCTGGCACCGCCCCCGCACGCGCATTGCGCCTGCAGATAAGACCTCGTGGCCTTCCAGTTGGTGGGGACGCGTTTCCCACTGCAGAGTGCCCCAATGCTGTGCGTCTTTGCATTCATCCTGCATTCCCCCTTTTTGAGTTCCGGACAGCCACGTCGTGGGCAAGACGAGGCCCAAGAGGTGCGTATTCATGCATTTTTTATTTTTGATTGCTGTGCGAGCCTGCGGTGGAGGAATGGTCTGCCGTGTGCTGTGCGACTTTGACTAATAATTAAGGGGAAAACGTCCCTAATAATTGCAGGTTTCTATAATTTTGTCGTGATGTGGCGAGTGTCACGCAGCGTAAGGCTAGAAGGGCTGGCACGTGCAGGGACTGGTGCGCTCGTCGCACGCTGCCCATGTCACTTCTCGCACCGTCTGGCAAGGCAGGGGAGGGCGGCGGCTGCGCGTGTAGTCGTGCGGATCCTTCCGACGGCGAAACATCTTCGTGTCGGCGCCGGTTGAGGGCCCTCTGTGCTGCCGCTGACGAGCCCCCGAGAGGCAGGCTGACTCGAGTTTCTCTGGGCGGTTCTGCGAGCGCGGAAAGTGCCTTGCGGGCCTCCCCTCGTCGTCAGCACAGAAGGAAGTGTAGATGGTGTGGCCTCGACTTGTTCTTTCCCTCCATTGGCTAATGCAGAAATAGATAAACGCCTACGACACATTCCTCTGTGGTCGGAACGGCAAAAGGACGAAGTGAGCACTATGTTTGTTTTCCCCTTTTCACCTTTCTTTAGGGGAAGGGTAAGGCATAGACTATTCTTGCGTAGTTTTGTGCTTTGCGTGGCGGGTTACCTAACATATTCGTAGTGCGGTTGGCAGGGAACGCGTTTTTTTTCTTTTTTTTGTAAAGGGGTTTTCTTTTGGGTGTCGTTGTTCTGCCTGCCTCTGCGTCTCATGTCGTTTAGGGTCGATGCCGCGTTGCATGCACCCACAGAAGGAGAGGAGGTGGGCGGTTGTAATGCTTTGCAAGGGGGCACTTCTGGAGATGCGACGGAGGACCGCGCCGCGTTCCGCACGTTGCCAGCCAGTGGGAGGAGACGGGTGAACATTCCGCGGCCTACGCCCCACGCGGATGGTGCGGGTGCGTCAGCCCACGAAGCGGCTGCAGCAGGAAAGAAGGCGGAGGAAACGGCCGCGGGCCCATCTCCCCTGCCCAATGGGGCTCCGCGTGGGATTGCGTTGGCGGAGAAGGCGCACTTTGATCAGTCCCGCGTGAACGCTGCCCCAAGGTGTGGTGAGTCAACGGCAGGCGAAGTGCTGGGCCGCCGGATATGTGCTGAACCCTCCTCTTCTGCTCGGCCCGTAAAAGCCGACTCCGCCGCCGGAGTCCACCGAAACCCAGTGGATGCGCTGCAGCTTCAGGGTGTGCGAGAGCAGCTGCTGTGGCTGAACGTCACGGGGAGGGACGACTTGCTGTCTCGATACCTCGTCAACGGCCCTGCAATCGCCAGTCACGAGGGACACGGTGTCACTGAAGCCCATTGCGGGGGCGGCAAGCCACACCACGTGGATCCCGAGGGGCAAAGCGCGTCGTTGCACGGAGCCCGACAGTTTGACGCGAGGGCGCGCTTTACCAACAAACAGATTTTTCGGAGGAAACTTGTTCTGCTGGGTTATCAGGAGGTTGGCAAGACGTCTTTGCGGAAGTGCTTCGAGTCGGAGCCGTTCTTATTGAAGCGACTGCCGGAGGTGAGGACGACGACGGGGGTGGAGGTTTGCAGCCAAAATATTCGTGTTGCTGGGGATTGGGTTCAGCTCATCATCTCGGATTTTGCGGGGCAGGAGTCGTACCACTCACACACGCTCTTTCTTACGGATCGATCCATATTTCTTCTCGTGTGGAAGATATCGTCCGTCGAGCAGGACTTTCAGGGCTCTGGCATCTGCGTGCACGAGGAGGAGCGGCTGTACAGGTGGATCGCGGAGGTCTACGCCAAGTTTCCGCGGGCGAAGATTGCGCTGGTCGCCACCCACCTGGATGAGCTCCGGGTGCAGGGGCAGCGCAGCGTGGAGCGGATCCTGTCAAAGGTGGCGGGGAAAGTCGTAAGCTTCATGCAGCACATAGCCGCCACAGACCCAAATACGGGCGCCGCCGTCACCAATGAAATTGTGGGCAGCTTTGCTGTGTCGTGTAAGACGCGCCAAGTAATCGCGGCCGGGGAACTACGGCATTTGTCCGGTCAGAGTCTGAGCGCCCTGCTGCGGTTCTTCGCGGAGGTGGCACACCGGGAATGTGTGGAGGACAAGGAGTTTCCCGCCGCCGCCATTCCCGGGCGCGAGTTGACACTTCTAGAGGCGGTGACGAGCGAAGAAAAACGGTCCCCGCATAAGTTGCTGCTCCCCCTGGGAGAGTTTATTCATTCCGCGGTGCAGTTGGGTGTGAAGTCGGGCGAGGAGGCGCTGCAAGTCGCCCGACTTATGCACAGCTGGAATATTATTTACCTCTTTAACTCGTACTGTTTGTCGGACAACACCTTCATCATGCTGCGTCCTCTTTGGCTGAGTCGCCTTGCCGCCGCGCTGTTTTCCTACGCCCACGTCCTTCGCACCCCGCTGCACCTGCGCAGCATATTTGGGCGTCTCGAGTACACCGTCAGCGTTGCCGAGGCGGCCGATATGCACCTCCTGAGGAAAGGGTTTCTTCGCTGGCCGTTGGCCCGGGTTTTGTTCCGGACCCCGCTGCGTGACATTTTGGAGCACGAGCCTGATGAATTGGACTACACCTTAGCCGTGCGCTTCCTCGTCTCCCTGGGCCTCGTCGTTCCCGTCGTCGTCCCGTGCGATGAGTTTGCGCTGCTGCAGGAGGAGACGCCGGCTGACCTCGAGGTAGGGCAGCCGCTCGTTCGCGAGGCGGCGCTCACGCGCTACTTCGTGCCCAGCCTCTCCCCGTTCGTCGCCCCAGTGAGCCTGCGGCGGCTCGCACCGGTGCTGTTCAACCGCGGGACGCAACTCAAGTTCGAGTTCAACCTCCTCCCGGACGAGGCCTGGTGGCGCTTCCAGGCCCAACTGCAGGGACGCCAGAAGATCATCGTCCTGCACGAGCCGCGCGGCGCCCTCACCGGCGACGAGGACGAGGACGTCTGGGACGACTACCGACTGCTCGAGGCGGACGAGGAGCACAACCGATGGCGGGACGCCATGTGGCTCGCCGGTGACTGCTGCCGGGTCTTTTTGTATCGTGAGGGGCTTCAAGTGATACACGTTTTTTCCACGGCGACGAGGCCGCACGGCGCGGAGGCGCTGCTGGAGGAGGTCGAGGGCGTCATGTCGAGGTTGCTGCTGGAGTACCGTGGCCTGCAGCGGACGGTGTGCGTGGCATGCCCGGGGCCAGACTGTGACGGCTGGCTGCCGTCAGATGAGGTGCTGATGGGGGCCCGGGTCACATGCCGGACATGCAGGCAGACGATCAACAGCAACGACGTGGTGGCCGCCGACGTTGGGCCACGGCGATCGCACGGCTTCAGCGACGCGCTGCTGCGGGAGGCCGGAGAGCTGCTTTGCCTCTCCCTGAGTCCCAGCTACCGTGCACGGCTCTGCGAGCACCTTTGCGTGGACCGCGCAGGCGTCCTTGGCGCCCTCCCCACCGACAGCAACGGCGGCGACGTGGAGGGCGAGGGGGCGGCGGCGGGACACGCGCCGGATTGCATGTACGCGCTCGACAAGGTCGTTCGTGCGGCCATGCTGCGCTCGCTACGCGAGCGCGTCGAGGAGGAGGCACGCAGGCGCCGGATGCTGGAGCCCGCGGCGCCCACCCTGCGAGTATCGTTTCCCTCGAAGTGATGCTTCACGGTTTTTTTTTTACTTTTATTATTTTATTCTTCTGCTTCTCTGCACGGACAGTCGTGCGGGTGGCGGCGAGCGGAATTGCCGGGACAATGCGGAGGAGGATGGGGGGCATTTATCCCACCGCTGGCAGAGGGCCATAGGGGGCCACACACACACACACACACACACACACACACAACAAA
>NW_021704101.1:60426-71238 GCF_003719485.1 Trypanosoma conorhini | reverse complement strand
ACGACACACACACACACACACACACACACACACAAAAGCTGCAAACAGACGTTAAATCAACGAGCAGAAATTCAACTGACAATTGCGGGGGCAGATGAGAAACATTTCCTCCTTTTTTTTCTCTGTGTGTGTGTGTCTTTTTTTTCTTCTTATATTACTTCCGTTGTGGCGTTTCCCTTCTTTTTTTTTTTCCTTCGCCCCGCAAACACCCTTGCTCTTCCCTGTTGTTTTTTATCCATTGCTCCCGCCCAAGTATGCAGCCCTAAAGGAGGAGCAAAAAACAACATTGCACGTGCTTTGCTTCTCTCTGATGCGGCCGGTCAGGCTGTCGGCGCAAGGAAAGGTTGGCACGTGTGTGTGCGTGCGTGAAGACAACGGCAAGGTGTTGCGCTGGTGGGACGTTGTGTGCCTTTCTCTGTGTGTTCTTGGCAGGGTCGCTGCTGCTCTCCGTCTTTTTTTTTCTGCTTTCGCAGGGGAGGCCCCGTGTTTTGGTGGGCGTGGCGTGGGCGGGACCCGCGTTTCTGGCAGGGAGGGGAGCAGGCGAGGCAGTGGCGGCCCCCACCAACTCCTCGTCCCCGCCGGAGCAAGAGCAAAGACAAGGAAGGTGTAGGAGGCAGCAGGAGAGAGGGGCGCATGCTCGAGGTGGGGGAAGGCACGGCGAAGGCGAGCCCCGCGGACGCGGAGGAGCAAAGCGGCGAGGACCACCGCCTGCTGTGTGCGCTGCGGCAGCTGCATGCCAGGCTGGCGGCTGCCCAGCCGGCGTTCACCGAGGAGGACATTATCCTCATGGCGTATCCTTCACCAGGCGGATCGCCGACGCACTCGCCGCGCGAGCGGGATGCCGAGGGCGAACAGGACGACGCCCCGTGGAGTCTGGGGGCGGAGGCGCCCGGTGGACGGCGCACTGCGAAAACGAGCGCAGGCATCGGGGGCGCTGCGTCCTCCTCCCCTCTTGACGGCGCCGCGCCCTCGAGGAGTATGGCCGTGGACAGGGAGACGCAGCTAACCTCCCGCGAGTTTCTCGCGGCGGTGCGGAACTTGGATGCGAAGGCCATTCCGCGGAACAAGAAGGCGGCATTGGATGCCTTGAGGCTTCTCTGCGACGGATACGCCCTGACTTGGCGGGACACGCGTCACCTCCCGAGCACAACACTTACGGACCCTGTTGGCTCCTCCCGCTCAATGGCAACCTCCACGCGTGACTTGGGCACCCGCGGCAACAACGCCTCCTTCTTGCCGACGGAGCGACGTCCTAGCTTTGCTTCTTCATCGTCGTTTCGTGTTCCAGCGTACAGCCCGCCCAAGAGCCTGGTCCAGCTTATGGGCAGGTGCATGGAGTCACTGTTGGTGTATGTCAACGAGTCACCCTCGCTGCGCACGATGGTGACGTCAAATGTGACACTCCTGCGGTTACTCTGCTTTGTGGGTGCGGAGAGCCGAAAATTAGAGTCCTCGTGCTCTGATAAGGGCTGGCGCGACGTTGATGCGGAGCTGAGTGGACTCATGTCACACTGGCAATCCTTCTCAGTGACGCTGCCGCTTTTGCTTGCCCTGCGGGAGTGTTATCTTCTGGAGTTTTTGTTGGATGCGGCGTTGCCGCCCACCGTATGCTCAGCAAAGTACGATGGTATCGCCGAGGTGCTGCACGAGAAAAAGCGTAGGCTGATGACGGAGATGATGTCTAGTCGAAACGGGTTTGGCGCCATGACGAAGGGGCTGCCGCTGCGCAGTTTGGCGGCCTTTGTGAGCATGTCGGTGTTTGCGGAGCCGAAGCTGCGGGCTCGCGTGCTTGACCGGATGACCGGCGAGGGACTGCTGCGGACGCTTCGCAGCGAGCTGACGGGGGCGCTGGCGGACTCCGTGAGTCTCATGAAGACTGGGGACGGGACTCCCTCCTCGCCCACGACGTCGCGCTCGCCTTCGCGAAAGACAGGCGAAGCCGCCTCTTTCTCGCAACCGGAACTCAAGCGAGCCCACCTGGATAAGAAGCCGCTGACGGGCGCGCAGGACTCACCGCTGCGTCGCCTGAGTTATTGCATGGACATCCTCGAGTGTCTGACGGCGCCCAATTTGGCCCGGGACTCGACTTGCGCGACGCCCGTGAGGGGGGTTGTGCGTGCCACGGCGTGGGCCTCTCAACTCGAAGATGTTCGGGCCATCTGCGCCTGCTTGCTGCGCCTCTCCGCCCTGCTTGAGGGCGGTACGCAGTTTTCTAGTCTGCGTCCGCTGCAGGACCAGTTGATGGAGTGCGTTTGCCAAATTGCCAGTTACAGTGCCGTCCTCTACGGGGTGGTGGTGGAGGCCCTCGACGACACCCTCGGCGAGCGCGGTCGGGGGCGTGCGACGGGGCAGCGGGACGGCGCGGCCCCTCTGCTGCCTCTTCTTGTGGAGCTCCTGCGCCTCAAGCAACACGCGGAGGCGAATGGCCGGTGCGTGGGGCGGTGGTTCACGTGGCTGACGGAGTGCCTGGTGCCGCAGGCGTTCGACGTGCCGGTGCTCACGTGCAGCAGAGCCCGCAACGGGCGGTCGTGGCCGAACGGGGCAAGGCGAAAATCGTCCACCGCACGCCGTGATGCACCCATCCTGGCACGAAATCTGCGTCGTGACGAAATACAGTCGTTGTCCCCCTACTTCCGCTTTGCCACGCGGCTTGTGTTGGAGACGACGTGGCGCTACGGCGCGGAGCCGTTTCTTGCACGCATCGCGCTGCTTGCTTACAACGTTCTTCTGACGCAGGCACGGAGGCCGAACCTTGTCTTTGGTCAGGCCTCTGCCTGCTACGACGCGGTGGCCCCACTGCTGGAGACTTCACAGGGCGTACTTCCCGGCGTGCCTCCTGGCGAGTCGGCGTCCGTCCCTCGCGATTCGTTTGCCACGCCCACGCGGCCTGGCTGCGGGACACCGGGTAGCCCGTCGTTGCTGCGAGGGAAACGAGGCCGGTCCGTGTCTGGGGGTGCGACGGAGGCCGAAGACGAGGTGTTTGTCGCAAGCCCCAGTCAGTCCCCGCTGTTTCTAGAGTCCTACTCCCCTTCTGCGCTTGAGGCAGAGAAGGGCAGAGATTCGGACGGAGGTTCTCGGGGCGACGGCTCGCCTGCCTGTAGTCTGACGGCACCGTCGTGGCGGCAACGACTTTCACTCTCCGTCTTCCTTGCCGTGTTCGGGGCGTGCCTATCCAAGTGAGGCGGAGGAGTTGCTTCCTTTTTCTTCCCCCCTTCCCTCCCTCCCTCCGTCGTATATATGTGAGTGTGTACGCTTGCGTGTGTGCCAACTGCGGGGCTGCGACGCCAGGGATGCCGGTGTGCGTGCGGGTGGGGGGTGCTTCCTCCCTCGCGGGCCCGCGCGGGGGGCGAAGGCACACGCGGAGCACAAGTACGCTCCTTGCATCCGTGAGTCATCACGGCTATTTACAACGTTTTTTTTTTTTCTTTGTGTGTGTGTGCTCTCCGAACGTCTGCGCGCTTCTTCGTATCGCGTCGTGGTTGCTCGGTCACTATAGCGTGAAAAAAAAAAGAAAGAAAGAAAGATTTAGGTCCGACAGAGGCGCGACGCCGGCGTTGCTGCTTTCTGCTCAGCACACAGCCCGGCGGCGGGTGGGGGTTACCGGCGATGTACTTCATCCCGTTTGTGTATCATGCATCCTTCTTTTCCGTGGCGAATGCGGCCGGGTCGATTTACGCGTGGTACTCGACGCGGCGCCGCATGATGCTCTTCACGGGGGCGTTCAACACCACACTGGCCGCTGGGGCCGCCTACGCCTACCCGTTTGACGCCACGCTTTCCAACGCGTACGTGTCTATTGCTGCGACTTGCGCCTCCATGCAGTTTGTGCTTCACGGCCTCCGCACAAAGGCGCTGCTGCGGCCCACCCCGTTGGTTGGGGTCTACTACGCCTGGTGTCTCTCCCTCCTCGTCTACGGTGTGCAGCGGGGCAGGTGGGCGTACGTCCTGCGCGACGACTGAGGCCCGGGGCGGCGGGGCACTGCCGGGTGCCTCACCGCGTGGAATATCCCCCTTCTCCTCCTTCCAGCGGCGCACGGTGGGGCCCGCAGCCACTGGGGCCTCGTGAGCCACCGTGCCCCGCGGATCGGCCGGGTGGGGCCGCTCCTCCCTCCCTCTCTCTTCCTTTTGGTTCTTCTCTGTGCTATTGGCGGTGTGCCGCGACACGATGAGTTCTTCTCTTCCTTCTTTTTGCTTCGCAGGCCCGTGTCTTAGAGGGGCCCTACTCTCTCTGTGCGCGTGGCTGCTGGCCCCCTCGCCTTCGGCAGCGGCGGCGGCCCGGGGAGGGGGGCTGAACGGGGCCTGAAAGCAAAACAGGCTGGAGAGAGAAATAAATAAAAAAGGGACGAAAGTCATAGAGGCGACGAGGAGGAGTTATACAATAGTAGGCCAAGAAAAAAAAAAACGGCCTGTAGGGGGGGTGGGGTGGGGGGGACTCTTGCCTTACGAACGAGAAGCGACAAAGTTTTTTTTTTTTTTGCTTTTGCAGATGCCTTCGCGCCCAGCGACGCGGGGAGCCGGAAGGGCGTCGGGCTCGTGGGCAGGCCTTTTCAGCGCAGCTCGTGACGGGGCGCACGCCCAGGCGTGTTGTGGGGAGGGCGACAAGGCGCCGAAGCCCAACAAGTTGGTCTCGCAGACGCTGCTGGATGTGCGGCAACGCATCCTTGACGAGGTAAAGGTAAGTAAAGCTGCCAGCAGTAAGCTCCGCCAGGCGCATCGCCGGCGGGCGTGGGAAATGGCCTTTGGGCAGCCAGGCGGAGATGAGGTGGAGGTCTCGACGATAGAAATTTCCCTCATCTGCCCTTATTCCCGCGTGGCACTGCGGTACCCGGTGCGAAGCAGAGATTGCCAGCATCTTCAGTGCTGCGACTTGGAGTCGTGGATCGCGCTGCTCGACAAGTATCGCTCCATGCGCGACCCGAGGGCGCCGTGCCCCGTGTGTGAGAGGCGCGTGGCGGCCTCGACGCTGGAGATGGACTGCTGGCAGCTGTACGTCCTGTCACAGATGCCTCCGGGGACGCATATGCTTGTGCTGGACCCCGACGGAAGCTATCGCAGCGGTGATGCTTCACGCGAGCAAAAGAGGCAGCAAGTGACAGAGATAATAGAACCGACACAGGCGCCAAATGAAGCCGGCGACATTGTGTCTCTAACGTCTTCCACCGGGTCTGCATCCCCAGCCCCAATAGCGTCAGATGTTAGACTCGCCCATGTCAAACGGGAGCGACACTCGGAGGAAGCCCCGGATCCTTCTTCCCTGGGCTTCTCCACGACTTGTTTTTCTCCGACGCACAACGAGGAGGAGGAGGAGGAGGTTTGCGTCGTACATTACTTGGAGCCTGCATCGATGGCCCGGGTTTTGCCTAGCCAGGCCCGCCACTGGGTGGCGCACTGCCCTCGCTGCACCAGGACGCTGCTCAAGAGCGAGGGGGGCGAGGTGGAGGGCTGCGCTGAATGTGGCTTGGAGAGGGAGGACTGGACCCTCGTGCGGAGCTTTCCAGGCTCGTCCCTCTCCCTGGAGTTGACGCGTGATGGCACGTTGATCCTCGGCGGGGCGGATGCCTTGGCGCCCCACTTGATACGCGCCGGATTCTTCCGCGCCATCTACGTGGATGGCGACGGCGCCGTTGGCCCGCGCACGGGAGCCGGCGTCTGGTACACCACCGCCTCCCTCACCCGCTACGAATTGGATTTCTTGGAGGCATGTTGCCAGCGCCTGGCCTGCGGAGAAACAGTGGAGGAGATGCCGTCCGTCCCTGCCCTCTTCCGCATCCCCCGGCGACGTTTCGCCAGGCGGGAAACGACCTTCACGCAGTTGACTCACCCAAGTCCCAGCGGGTGAGTGAGTGGGGGTATGTGTTTTGTGCCTCGCAGTTGTTGAGAGCGTGTGTGCGTGCGCGTGTGCGAGTCTGTGTCGGTGGGTCGCTGCATGCGGATTCAGCACGCTTGGCCTCCCTCTTGCTGTCTTCTTCTGCCTCTCTCTGTGAACGTTCCACCTTCTGCAGCGGCTTCCCTTTCTCCTCTTATTGCAGCTGACGACCCTGTCTTTTTTTTTTTCTTACTTCCTCTCGTATATCTCCACCATCCTTGCCGTGCGCTGCCGTCGCCCCGCCGCCCCTCCTCCATTACTTTTTCTTTCTTTTTCTCCAATTCTTCGTGCCTTGTCTTTTTTCTTGTCGTCGTGCCGGGGTTCCGAGGTTGCCTCATTTGCTTGACTCTGCTACCGCTTATGTGGCGCGGTGCCCCCTCCACGCTGGGGCTAGTGCGCTGGCGAAGGGGCGCCGGGGAGTGGGGTGGGCGCCGGGTGGGCGCCGCCGCCGCGGCGACCGCGACTGCGCTCGGCGACTACCGCCCGCGTCCGATGGCCGCCGCGTCGCCGTCGTTGTGGACGTGCAAGCGCCTGATTCACCGCACGACCCGCCTTTGGCTGGAGCCGTCGAAGGGGGTCGGGGCCGCGGCGGCGGGGTGCGCAAGGGCGCCCAAAGGGGAAGGCCAGCCGGAGAAGGCCGCGGAAGCCGCGCAGCCGCCGCAAAAGCCGCAGCGCCCGAAGGCCCACAAAACCGCGGTGAAGGCGCGGACGGCGGCGGCGGGAGGCTCTATTGTCACAGAGGAGGCCCTGCAGAAGATCCCTGTGTACCGCGTGGTGACGCACGTCATGCGGCACTTGTGGCCACCCGGGCAGCCAAAGTACCGGGCGCTGGTGGTTGCCAGCGTGATGTGCGTCATCACGGCAAAGATGCTCAAGGTGGCTGTGCCGTTTTGGTTCAAGATGGTTGTGGACGCCCTCGCACCCGGCCACAATGTTGCGGAGGCCGTGGCCGTTCTTGGCCCATGGCAGCTTGGCGTCTTTGGGATGGTCGCCGCCTACGGCGTCACCCGACTGACGAGTTCGTTGACCGAGGAACTCAAAACTGCGCTTTTTGCCCCGGTCGGCAGCCACGCCTCCACCACAATCGCCATGGAGATGTTCCGCAAGCTGCATTCGCTGGATTTGCACTTTCACCTTAGCCGTGAAACAGGGGTTTTAAGTAAAGACCTCGATCGTGGTAGCCGTGCGTTCTGGGCCCTTGCCTACGCCCTGCTGTTTCTGATTGTTCCCACCGCGTTTGAGGTGGTGCTTGTTTGCACCGCACTGCAAACTAGCGCGGGCCTTAGTTTTATTCTGACGGCGTTGTCGGCTGTATTTGCGTACATTGGGTGGACGTACGCCGTCTCCAACTGGCGCGCCGTATACCGTGAACGCTACAACAAGGGTGATAGCCGCGTTGGCGGACTCACGGTGGATTCACTGCTCAACTACGAGACGGTGAAGTACTTTGGTCGGGAGGACTACGAGGAGGAGCGGCTTCGCCGCGAGACGATGAAGACAAACCGTGACCTTGCTCGGCTGGATCAATCCATGGCGGTGCTGAATTTTGGTCAGCAGGCTATCTTTGTGCTTGCGGCCCTGACGTGCCTGTACCTTTCAACCTGCGGGGTGGTGGCCGGTGCGATGACGGTGGGAGACATGGTGCTCGTGGACGCGCTGCTGATGCAGCTGTACACCCCGCTTAGTTTTCTCGGCATGATCTACCGCGAGGTACAGTCCTCAACGCAGAACATGCAGGCCATGATCGCCTTGCTTGACATTGAGAGCGCCGTGAAGGAGAAGCCAGACGCGCGCCCACTGAAACTTACCGCTGGGACCATTGAGTTACGGGACGTGTGCTTTCGCTTCGACGAACATGGGGCGGGACGGGGCATCCTGCATAACCTTTCCCTCACCATCCCGGGCGGCAGCACTGTGGCCTTCGTTGGGCCCTCGGGCAGCGGCAAAAGCACCATCTTCCGGCTACTCTACCGCTTCTATGACCCCACCGCCGGCGCGATTCTCATCGACGGCCAGCCGATGACGGAGCTGCAGGTGAGTAGCCTTCGCAGGGCCATTGGGGTTATTCCGCAGGACACAGTGCTCTTTAACGAAACGGTGCGGTACAACATCCGCTACGGCCGCCTAAACGCGACGGACACGGAGGTGGAGGAGGCGGCGCGTGTGGCGAGCATCCATGATAGCATCATGAGTATGAGTCAGCAGTACGAAACCTGCGTGGGGGAACGTGGGCTGAAGCTCTCTGGAGGAGAAAAGCAGCGTGTCGCCATTGCGCGCGTTGTTCTCGACGACCCGCCGATACTGCTGGCGGATGAGGCCACCTCGGCCTTAGACACTGCGACGGAGATGCGTGTGATGCAGCGGCTGCGGGAGCGAGGCGGGAAGGGGCGCACCATAATCCTCGTCGCGCACCGCCTCACTACTGTCAAGGACGCCGACAGGATTTTTCGTCCTGGACGGCAAGGGAGGTCTGGCGGGGAGTGGCAGGCACGATGAACTTTTGGAAACATGCGACCTGTACAGGGACCTGTGGTCGCAGCAGCTGCATGCCGCACGGCCGGAGGAGGAAGAGGAGGAAGAAGAGGAAGAAGAGGAGGAAGAAGAGAAGCGGGAAGTGTAGAGGCCTGAAAGCGGTCCGGATAAGGACCGGCTGTTATCGTTGTTGTTTTTCCCCCTTTTCCTTTTTCCTATTTTTACTTTCGTTAAACGGGGGATGTCCCTTAATTCGCACGCCTTTGCTTGGATGCACTTACGGGAAGGGATTTCCCTCGGGCCCTAACGGCGTTTCGTCGGCGGCGGCCAATTACACACGGGCGCACACACATCACCCACTTTGCCCGAATTCGGGGTTGCGCCGTGCGGGGAAGGGGGAGGAGGGCAAGTGCGTTTATTTTCCCTCGTGTGGGGGGAGGGGGGAGGAATAAACGACGAGCGATGACGCTTGCGAAGTGGCAATCGCGTTTTTTTTTCTCCTTTTCTCTCGTTCTCTGTCGGTTGGTCGACTAATTTTTTTGTTTGCCTGCGTGTGTGTGCACTTTATTTGTGCTTCATTTCCTCCTCCCGTGCGTGCGCGCGTGTGTGCGTGTCTTCCTCTCCTGCTTTGCCTGCACCTTTTCCCTTTGCTTCTTCTGCGGATGTGTATCTTTTGTCCCTTCCCCCCCCCCCTTTTTTTCCACCCGCTCTTGCCGCTGTCGCGCGCGTGGACGCCGCGGCGAAGCACGTCGTGAAGGGAAGGAGCAGGGGAGAGGGAGGGCATGCAGCCCGCCGGCGGTTCCGCAGCCTCCTCGCCCTCGCACAAGTCGCGCTCCACGCCCGACAGCCACCGCCGCGCACTCACCGTCGACCTCATGCGGCTGCTGGACACCAAAGAGGCGGCCGACAGCGGGGGCTGGACGGCTGCTGCGGCGGCGGCGAAAGGGGGGACGGCGGCGTACGCGGCCTTTGACCCGGAGAGGCTCTGGCAGGCCCCCGGCGGCGGCGGCGGCGAGGTAAACGCGGGGGCGGGAGCAGACGAGGCCTTTCACGGCGTGGTGATTGTGTTTGTCGACGGGCCACCTGGCGGTGACGCGGGACTTGCAGGCGTTGACGGCGATGCCTGCTTCAGCGGCTCCGTCTTGCGCTTCCTCGTCTCGCGGACGGACTTCCTGAGGCAACTGCAGTCGTCCCCGGCGCCGCGGTGCCCCGCAACCCACGGCCACACCGGCAACGGCGAGGCGGCGGCGGAAACGGGAGGGCGCGACGGGGTTGGGGCGGTGCTGCTCTTCGCGGATGTCAAGGTGGAGGGACCAGACGGTGGCCGGGGGCTCTCCGTGGTGTACGTGCAGCTGGCAAAGGAGTGGCGTTGGGCCGTGGATCGCGCGGCGGTGCAGCGCCGCGCCGCGCAGGTGATTGACGCCGCACAGTCGCTCTCTCCAAGTGCGCCGCCGGCGACCTTTTGGGTGGACTTCACAGGCGTCCTTGACACCAACGATTCCGCAGTGCCACACGAGGTCCGGGATGCGTGGTGGGACCTTGCCGTCACTTCCGCCTCTACGCTGTCAGCCCCGCGGGTGACGCTGCTGGTGGACCCCGCTGCCGTGCCGAGGCTGCGTCAGGAGGCCGAAAGGGCGAGGCCGGAGGCGGGGGCCGTGCAACACGCGCCCGTGGAGACGGACCTCAATGGCTTGGCGGAGTTCCTCTGGACCTCGTGCAGGAGGCACGCGCGTGAGCACCCGCCGGGAGTGGGCAGTGGGAGTGACGGGCGCCACACGAGTCCTGCTCGGCCGCTTGTGTTTGAGCACGACGAGGAGGAAGAAGGGAACGGCGACGGCGATGAAGATGAGAATGAATTGATTTGGAAAAAATACGTGCACGCGACGACGGAGGAGGTGAATGGCAGTGCTGCACGGGCTGACGATGATGAGAACGAGCCGCTTTGGCGGAGATGCCTGCCTGCGGTGGCACGGGACACGGAGGAGGACGCCGCGCATGAGGCCTCGCAAGGCCGCTCTTGTCTGCTTCTTGAATGCGCGGGCGACTCCCGTGCGTCCTCCCTGGGCGATGATGCATCCATACGGGAGCTGCTTGTGTCGTGGTCATCCCTCGGCCGCCCGCACCCGCCGCGCACGGTTGTTGTTATTGTTGACGACGACAGCCAACTGGCGAGTGTGCTGCTGTCGTGGGTGCGAGTGCCATGGAGCCAAAACGCGCTGCTCCTCCCCGTCTTTGGCGTGAGTGCGCTGGGGACCCACAATGCCTCCCGGCAGGAACTCGTGTTGCCGCCGTCGCTGTCGTCGGTCGCAGCCGCTGCGCCGAGGATGACTTCCGATGACGCATCCGCGTCCCACAGGTTTTTCCGGATTCTCACGTTTGCCGTCCAGTACTTTGGCATTGACGTTCACCGCAGCGCCTGCCTCACGCTGACGAGCCCTTTTCTGCGGGCTGCGGAGTCGCTGGGGTTTCAGGCT
>NW_021704101.1:57012-60401 GCF_003719485.1 Trypanosoma conorhini | reverse complement strand
AAGGCCGCTCTTGTCTGTTTCTTGAATGCGCGGGCGACTCCCGTGCGTCCTCCCTGGGCGATGATGCATCCATACGGGAGCTGCTTGTGTCGTGGTCATCCCTCGGCCGCCCGCACCCGCCGCGCACGGTTGTTGTTATTGTTGACGACGACAGCCAACTGGCGAGTGTGCTGCTGTCGTGGGTGCGAGTGCCATGGAGCCAAAACGCGCTGCTCCTCCCCGTCTTTGGCGTGAGTGCGCTGGGGACCCACAATGCCTCCCGGCAGGAACTCGTGTTGCCGCCGTCGCTGTCGTCGGTCGCAGCCGCTGCGCCGAGGATGACTTCCGATGACGCATCCGCGTCCCACAGGTTTTTCCGGATTCTCACGTTTGCCGTCCAGTACTTTGGCATTGACGTTCACCGCAGCGCCTGCCTCACGCTGACGAGCCCTTTTCTGCGGGCTGCGGAGTCGCTGGGGTTTCAGGCTGCGGGGGATTACGCCCGCATCTGCGCTTGGGTACTGCACTCGCCTGCCCACGCGACCGCGCCGCGGGGCTTGCTAGACGTTGACGGGGAGCGGGAGCGCCTCTTCACAGAGCTGTGTGCCACCAATGGACTGGCGCGGGCCTTGCGGGCGAGTCCGCGCCGGCCAGAGATTCTGCTCCGCTGCGTGGCTTCCATGCGGGTGGGGATAGTGCGCCCCGTCGTGTGTGACGCCGTTGCCCTCGCCCCGAGATTTTCGGCCGGCGCCCGCGAGCGACGCTCGCTGGACGCGCTGCTCGCGCTCTCGCCGGAGCAGCGCCGTCGCGTGTATCGTTACATGGCCGCCTTCTTCACGAAGGAGGTCTTCCGCATCGCCGTGGACATCGTTGAGTCGTGCGCCGCAGACTACTTTTCGGGTTACCACTTCGCCGCCGTCGGGTACTTGCGCTACGAGCTGTCAAGTTGCGTGCGGCGCCACGTGTTTGCCGAGTTGCAAGTGGACCTGCAGCCACTACTGGCGGGGACTCCGTCGGCTGCGGAGGCCGCGACGGAGGCGCACTGGTCCAGCGTGTTCCGGCGCCTCTCGTGCACCTGCACCCCACGACGCCACGAACGACTCCTTCGAACCGAAACTGGCGAGAAGAAGTGCCGCCACTTGGCGCAGCTGCTGTACTGGTTTTTGCGGCCGCGGCCGTCTGGCGCTACCGCCTCCCCCAGAATATCTGGGCCAAACAACGCTGCACGCCGTGGGGGCGGCGCTCGTCACGGTGCTTCTGCCCGTTCAGTGGATGCCCCGAGCACGGCGAAGCGTGCCCGGGTGGCGGGTTTTGCCCGAGCGGAGTCTGACGTGGCGAATGGCGGGGGCGGGGGCCGGGGTGAGCCCTCAAAGGAAAGCCCCCTGAGTGAAGACATGACCCTGCTGGAGCTCGCTCGCAGGCTGGAGAGGGCGTGCGGCCGGTAGAGGCGGGGGGGCACGGCGTGGGGGCTTCTAGAGCCGAGCGCGCGCCGTCCCCTCCGGCCGCAGTTGCCTCCCCGCCTCCCTCCGAGAAGTGTGCGCATCTCTGCCTCTGAGCCTTTGGGGCCTGCAACTCCGCCCCGATGCTCCGTTGTTTCCCTCCCTCCCCTTCTTTATGTTCCCGCCCCCTCCGTCCCTCCCCTCTGGGCGAGAGCGATGTTGGGCGGCACTGACGGCGGTGCACACGCACACACCCTCCGCACGCTGACGGGCATCGCGGCTGCGTCCCGGCGGGCCTTCTGCGGCGAAAAAGATACTCGGCTTTCCCCGTCGCTTATTCTTTTTTGTTTTTGCCTGCTAACTGGCAACCCCGTCGTCCGATGCTGCTGGTGGTGGTGGTGGGGTTGCGCCGCCCTCGCCACGCACACACGCCGTGCTGCCTGATGGAGGAGGAAGTTATCTCACGCTCCTTCTCCCTCTCTCTCTACGGCCCTGCGGGCACGGCAACGCCCCGCCGCTCGCACCGCTCCGCGAAAGACTCGCGGGTAAGGGGAATAATAAATAAACATATAATTGTCTCTTCTTTTCACTTCGCCGCGCGACACAAACGAAATGCCACACACACACACCACATGCGCTTGAAAAATGAACAAAGTTTTCCTTTTAGGGCTTTTTTTTTGCCTTCGCGGCACGGCGAGGTGAGGGCGCCACGCCTTTGCAACCGTTTGGCCGCGGCCGCCCGGCAGAGCGACGGGGCAGCGGAGGCTGATGCAGAAGTCGGCTGCCACGGACACCGCCGACTTGGCGTCGCTCCCGCCGGACGAGTTGTCGGAGTTCGCGCCGGTTGGCCGAGTGGAGTCGACGCTCATCGACGCCGACGAGGAGCTTCTCCGCACCGCCGGCGTCGCGACGCTGGAGGCGGACCGCTCGCAGCGGGAGGTGGACCGCTGGCGCCTCGAGGCGAGCGCGCAGCTGCACCGCCTCACAAAGCTGCGGCGCGACAAGGCACTTCTCGCAGAGGAGATAGCGAGGCTTGAGAGGAGCCTGGGGGAGGCGAGGGCCGCCGCGGCTGCGCCTGCCCTTGGGCCTGGCGCAGCCTCCCCGCCCCGCCCTCCGCAGGGCGGACTGGGCGACGCAGGCGACGATGGACTCCGCGTCATGCAGGGGACCTTCACGCCGCAAACGCGCGGGAGCGGTGGGGCGGCGGCGGCGGCGGCGGATGTTGAGCTGCGCTACCTCATCAGCCGCGCCATTGCGTCACTGGACTCCATCCAGGCCGATATTACCGCCCTGCGGCAGCAGCACGCTGACTTGTGGCACCGGAGGCGGGAGATCGCGGAGGACACTGCGCGTCTGAAGGACACCTATCAGCGACAGGAGACGCAAAAGGAGGAGCTGCTGCAGCAAAAGCTTTTCATCAAGGCCGCCGAGGCTGATCCGGCGTTCCGCAAGGCTCTACAAAAGAGAACGGAGCTAAAGGAGTTTGTCCGGCACGCGACGGATCGTCGTGCCGCGCTTAAGCAATCCCGTATGCAGCGTACCTCGATGGTTGCACACCTGTTAGATGGCGCCAAGTCCCGTGAGCGGAGCGCGTGCAGGGTGCACGAGGCGATAGCAAAGAGGCAGGGGCTTAGCGACCACCCCATGTACCCAATGCTGCTGGCCCTGCAGCAGGAGAACAAGGAGCTGCGCACGAGGTATCTGCAGATGGTCCGGAGCAGCGAGGAGGAGGATGCCGCCCTTTCAGAATACCTGGACGTGCTGGAAGAGCGACTGTTGCTGGAGCTGAGGTCGGAAGTTTCCCCTGATGGGACTGTATGACTACTACTATCCCTGCTTTTTTTTTACCCCTCTCTCGCTGCAAGCCGCGGAGGCGGCCTGACTGTAACCAACATTACATGCTTAACGCTGGAGTCGTGCCCCCTGCTTCGAAGGTGGCGGGGGAAAGTGTGAGGGGGCAACCAAACGGGG
>NW_021704101.1:46102-56272 GCF_003719485.1 Trypanosoma conorhini | reverse complement strand
AAACGGGAGGGGGGGGGGGGAAAGGAGGAAATGTAGGGATGGGGAGGGAAAGGGCGACGGAAGCTTTGACAGTACAACCGTTCTTTCTTTCCTCCTCGTATGCGAATATGTTTCTCTTGCTCCTCCGCGGAGCGGGGGTCCCCCGCTTCCTTCTTTGCTTCTCCTCTAGCCCGAGTCCCGAATGGTCAGGATCTTGTGCCTCCATGGAAACCGACAGACGGCGGAGATCTTTGAGCACCAGCTGAACAAGCTCTGCGGGGCCCTCTCCGGCGTTGCGGAGCTCCACTTTGTGGATGCCCCTTGCGTCCTCGCAGGCGACAAGGTGGACGGTGACGCGGTGGCTACGCGCTCGTGGTGCGAGCCAAAGGGTGACGGCACCCGAGACATGTACGCGGCGGGGGACGACTTGCTGCGGCGCTGCATGACCGCGGGCGGCACCCCGTACGATTTCCTTCTAGGCTTTTCCCAGGGGGGACTCCTCGCGGCTCGCTACGTGATTCTGCAGCGCTTGAACGGGGCGAGGGAGTACGGACCGCCCGTGAAGGGCGTTATTCTGGCGGCGTCGCCGGACCCGCGCCGTGTCTTCCCAGAGTTGGTGGCTTCGTACCTTCAACACGCGCCGCCGCATGACGGCGGCAGAAGCGGCTTTTTGGGCGCCGTGCCCTCGTTGCATATCGTTGGGAGGAAGGACACCATTGTGGACCCGGCGGAGAGTGCCTCCTTCGCGGAGGCGTGCAAGCCAGAGTCGGAACTCCTCTTCCACGACCACGCCCACAGCATCCCGCAGCTGCAGAAAGTCATGCTGACCGTAAAGTCCTTTATCGGGCGCGCCGCTGCCTCTGCGGAGGAACAAGCTGCGGCTAACAGAGAGGAGGGGGCGGATGAGAATGATCGTAATAGTAGCGTTGAGGATGATGCGGAGAGCGGGTCGCTCGCTGCGGCACGCGAGGAGGAGCTGGAGATGGTGTCATCCATGTATGGCGAGGAGTGTGTGCAGCGCCGTGCGACCCCAGTAGTGTTTTTGCCGCTTCTGCTTGACGGGGTCTCGGATGCCGCGACAGACGCCCCCCTCTCCGCCCTGCGGCTCTGCATGACTCTGCCGAGAAGGTACCCGGCGGAGCTGCCCAAGTTAGAAGTGGTTGGCGGTCCGGCAGACCATCACGTCGCTTTTGAGCGCTGGAAGCTGCAGCTGCTCGCCAGCACCCTCGCGTTCCTGCGGGAGGATTTGGGTGCCGGCAACGCCATGCTCCTCCCAGCGATGATGTTCGCCGGTGAACAGGCGGCGGGCGACGTGGCTTTTCTGCGGTCGGTGATGTCTGCCAAGGCGGGGGCCTCCGCTGCGGCCGAGGGCTCTGCGGCGCAGCACCCGCAGGAGAGGAGCGCATGGTGGGACGCCAACGCCGAGTCCGAGTCCGAGGACCGAGTGGCGTGTATTGTGGAGGCCGAAGGGCGCGCGCAGCGGGTGCTTGAGGAGACGACGTCACCGCAGGCGTCAAACGAGCCAGCGGCCGACGTTGCGGACGGCCGTGGCGCGACTTCACGGGGCGGGGTGCTGGAGCTGACCATTGGCCTCATTGGAAAGCCGTCGGCGGGGAAGAGCACATTTTTTAACGCCGTGACGGATCCAGAGAGTGAGAGCAGGGCCGCCAGGGTGGCCGCCTTTCCCTTCACCACCATTGAGCCTAACGTGGGTGCCGGCTTCGGTGCCGTCTTCTGCCCGTGCTGCATGCTGCCAACTTCGTCCGCGCAGTGTGACGCCATGTACGGCCATGTGCCGGTTGCCGGGGCGCTGTTGCGCAGACACCCGGTGGTCATCAAGGACGTCGCCGGCCTCGTGCAGGGCGCGTACAAGGGCAAGGGCAGGGGCAACCAGTTCCTCAACGACCTGTGCGATGCGAATGTGCTTGTGCACGTCGTGGACGGGGCGGCTGCGACCAACGCTGACGGATCCGCATGCCCGCCAGGAACGGGCTCCACGTGTGACGACATCGCGTGGGTGCGTGCGGAGGTTCACAGCTGGATTTACGACAACCTTCGGGCGAAGTGGGGCGGCCTCCGGAGGAAGCCGGAGAAGCTGCGAACGATGTTCACAGGCTACCGAAGTCCCCCCTCCTTCGTGGATGGGGTACTGCGACGCCTAGGCATCACCGGCGAGGCGGAGCTGATGAGTCACCTGCCTGCATGGGGCCCAGCTGAGCTGCATCATCTTGTCGCGCTCTACGTGCGTCTGCGGTTTCCGATCGTCGTCGCGCTGAACAAGTCGGACGTGCGGTCTGTGGCCGGGGAGTTGCACGCCGAGCTGCGGCGGCGCTACCCCCACGAGACTTTTGTGCCGATGTCCGCAAAGGTGGAGTGCCAACTGTTGCGACTGCGGCACAAGGGCCTTGTGCACTACGTCTCTGGGGACGGCGCCTTTCAAGCGACTCACGACGGCGGCGGCAAAAAGTGTGTCGCGAGCCCCACGGATGCAAGGGCGCTCGCCAACGTACGCCACTTCTTTGACTCCGCCGGCACCGCCGCGACAACTGGGGTGCAGGAGGTGATGGCCGCCGCGCTTCAGCGCTGCCCCCTGGCGCTGGTGTTCCCCACCGCCGCGCTGACGCCGCCGCTGCCCTCCCTGAGAAACTGCTTCGTGTTCGGCGCGGGCAGCACCGCCGGGGAGGTGTTTGAGGCCCTCCTGCACGCAAACTTGCTGGAAGGGAAACTCGTGCGGTTTGAGGCGCTCTGCGTGGAGCGGGCGTGCGAGGGCCGCGAGCCTGCGTCTCTCAAGAAGGACGCCGCGCTGCCGGGACGACACGTGTTGGTGCGTGTCCTGACAAACAAACGGCAGCTGGCCGTCTGAGCGGCGCGAGGGGCGGATGCGGCGGAGATGGAAGAAAAGAAGAAGGCGCGTGGGCACGCGAGCGAGCGGCGCTGCACGAATGTCGACACAAAGTCAAATAAACACATAAATACATCTTCACGTAAATGTACATACACACCTTTTTTCTGCCTCTGCCTCTGCCTCTGCCTCTGCCTTTGTGTGTGTGGGTGGGGGGGGCCCAAGCTTTGCCTTTGCCAACCCTGCGTGCAGTTTGCAGTGAGACACAGTAACAAACCCTAGAGGCGGTCAACGCACAATAGGTACTCAAAACACAAGGGAAAACCAACACCGGGGCCCAAAGACGAAGACAGGCGAAGCACAACAAACAAAAGACAGTCAAGGAGAGACAGGAGGGCAACAGCAGCCAAAAGAAGGGGCAAGCAGCGCGCGGCACATTAAGTGATGACCACCGTTCCGGTTCCAGTTGCGCGCAAGCGCCTCGACCAGGTCGCCTCGCGCAAGGAACTCCGTTACGCAAAGCGCATTGTTATCAAGGCGGGGACTTCCACGATTGTCACGGAAAGTGGGTTCCCCAGCGTGCGGCGCATTGCGAACATCGCGGAGGAGATTTCCGCCCTCTGCAGCGAAGGCAAGGAGGTGGTGTTCGTCTCAAGCGGTGCATGTGGCATGGGGCGAAATGTGCTGCGCCGTCAGGACGTGATGGTCTGCTCCGCCTTTGAACGCCTGCACCGCAACTGCCGACCGATTTCTTCGATTGGCGACAACACCTTTGCGGCGGCGGGGCAGGCGAACCTGATGAACCTGTACCAGACCGTCTTTCAGCAGCTCGACATCACCCTGGCGGAGCTCTTGTTGACGCACCACGATTTCCTCTCGGACGATCGCAGGGAGAACCTGCACGACGCCCTGGAGAATCTCCTGAGTCTGGGCTTTGTGCCGGTGATCAACGAAAACGACACGGTCACCGCCAACCGCAATAACAAGTCGAACGACCCCTTCACGGATAACGACGGCCTTTCCTCTCTGGTGGCGCAGACCATTAACGCCGACCTGCTGATTATACTAACTGACGTGGACGGCATCTACGACATGCCCCCAAGCGACCCAAGCGCCCGACTCATCACGACGTTCTCCGAAGAGAGTTCGGTTGTTCTTGGTGCCAGAAGCCCCACGGGGCGTGGCGGGATGAACGCAAAGATTGAGGCCGCGCGTTCCGCGGTGCGTGGCGGCGTACCGGCGGTGTGCATTTGCTCTGGCCGTCGCATGGGCACCATTGGGGAGCTGCTGCAGGGGAAACCGGACGTCGGAACCATCTTTGTGCGGGACCCCACACAACTGCTGGCGACGGAGGCCGCGGTGGCCAAGGAGTGTGAGGCCATGACGAAGACCGCCAGGGAGGCGCGTGAGGGGTCGCGGCAGCTCAACACGCTGACTTACGCGGAGCGGAGGAATGTGCTGCTGGCGGTTGCCAAAGCACTGGACAGCAACCGCGACAAAATACTGTCCGCCAACGCCCTGGACCTGCGGCTGGCGAGCGAGCACAACCTCGCCACCCCGCTGCTGAAGCGACTGGAGCTGACGCACGCCAAGATCGACACTCTGGTGTCGGGGATAACATCGATTGCGGAGGCGAAGGACCCCCTTGCTCGCGTGCTTAGTGCCCGCCTGCTGGATGAGAACCTCGTGCTCTGCAAGGAAACGGCTTCTATCGGGGTACTGCTTGTCATCTTCGAGTCTCGACCGGACAGCATGCCGCAGATCGCGGCCCTGGCGCTCTCCTCTGGCAACGGGCTGCTGCTGAAAGGCGGTCACGAGGCGGAGCATTCGAACGAGGTGCTGCACTCCCTGATTGTGGCGGCGGTGACGGAGGCCTCGGAGGGCAAAGTCGCGCCTGGCGTGATCGGCCTCGTCAAGAGCCGCACCGAAGTCTACGAACTCCTAAAGATGGATGAGTACATTGACCTTGTGATCCCGCGCGGCTCGAATCAGTTGGTGCGGAACATCCAGCGCTCGACAAACATTCCGGTGCTGGGGCACGCGGATGGCATCTGCCACGTCTACGTCCACCCTGACGCCGACATGGAGATGGCGGCGAAAGTTATCATTGACGCAAAGCTCAACTACCCGGCCGCCTGCAACGCCGCGGAGACGCTGCTCATTCATCGGGCGCTTGTGGACAACGGCAGCGCGAGGGCGCTCGTGGAGAAGATGAAGGCGGCTGGAATCAAAATATTTGGCGGCCCAAAGGCGATCGCGGCCTCCCTGGCGCGTGCCGGCGCGGCGTCGATGCACACCGAGTACGGCGACGAGCGCATGACGGTGGAGGTTGTGGAGGACCTGGAGGGCGCCATCAACCACATCAACACCTACGGTTCCCACCACACGGAGAGTATTCTCACCTCCAACAACGACACCGCCAGCGAGTTTGCGAGACGCGTCGACTCCGCCTGCGTCTTTCACAACTGCTCCACACGCTTCGCCGACGGCTACCGCTTCGGGCTCGGCGCCGAGGTGGGCATCAGCACAAGTCGGATTCATGCACGCGGGCCCGTGGGGGTGGAGGGGCTCCTGACGCAAAAGTGGGTGCTGCGACCGGTGCACCCGGAACTGTACGCAACCGTTTCCGAATTTCAAAGCGGCGAGCGCACCTTCACACACGAGGACATTACGGACGCCACGGTGTTGCAAGAGGACAGCTGACAACCAGCGACAAAAAAGGAAAGGGAGGAGGAAACAAACCCCCTGCATTCGGGCTGGCGGGGGTTGAGAGGTGTGGGGGAAGCGGGTGCCGAGGATCCAGACACACTGGGTTGTGTTGTGGACTTACTTTATCTTTGGGGCTGTTTTTTTGTTTTTTGCTTGCTTGTTTTTTCTTATTTGTATTTTTTTCTTCTTGAGGACATTGTAACATAACGACCGAGACCGAAGTACAAGAACCGAATACAAACGTCGGAGCATAGCCAAAAAAAAAAGAAAAGAAAAAAAAGAAGGAAAGGACTCCTCTGCAACGCGCGGGCGTTGTGCCACACAGACTCTTGCACACCTGCATTGCAGTAGTGGTCCTGCTGAAATCATGTGGCCATGTATGCATATATATATATATATGAAGAAAACTGAGGTGTAATGCTGTGAGGGGAGGGGATTGACGGAAAGAAGTAAAATAGGAGGAGAATAGTGAAGGAGGGAGGCCACCTGTACCCCAAGCGCGCAGTGTCCCCTAGAGGAAATTGACCGCTTCGGTGTGTGTGTGTGTGGGGGGGGGTCTCTGCGCGAGTGTTTCCCTAAACTATATTTTTTAACCCTCTTATGTTTGTTTCTTTTATTAATTGAGAATCAGCGCTGTCTATTTCTATAGCTTCTGTTTCTGTGCTTGTGGCCGTGCACCTGCGTGGCTGCAGGGAGGTGTGTGCGTGTGTGTCTGCGGCCGGCGCCAAGGATTAGGGAAGGAAAGAGGGACCACAGAGGCTTTTGCGTCTCCCAATGAGCCTGTCGGCGGTGCGTGGCGGCACGTTGTTTGATCCCACCGCGCCAGTCACGGGTAAAGAGACCCACGAGGATGCGGTGCGTATGGAGCTTCAGGCCGCGGCCTTCGAGGCGAATGGGAGGTACATGGAGTCACTCCAACTGCTGGAGAAAGCGCTGCAGATTCGCTGCCAGGAGCGAAACACGATTGCCGAGACGCCGATGTATATTGGCGAGCTCTGCGACGCCGCCGAGCGTCTCATAGCCAAGAGCAATGCACACGGTGTAAAGTGCTTTAAAGAGGACGACTACGAGACGGCCGCCGCACTGTTCGAATACGGAATTGAAATGACGGAGCCTGACTCGTTTCCGCTACAGGAGGCGGATGATCGGCGACGGTATCTGCGGGGGGTGACGTTAAACAACTACGGCTGCATGGAGCGACGCCGTGGACACTTCTCCGACTCCCTTTCTTACATGCAACGCTCGATGGAGTGCACGGGGGAGCAGTCGCCGGTGGCGTTTCTCAACATGAGTGCCGTCCAGACCCAGCTGCGACTCTGCGAAGACGCCGTGAGAAGTGCGATGCAGGCGATGCAGAACCTTGGCTCCGCCCCAGAGGACTCCTCGCTGCTCGCCGTGGCCCACCACAACCTCGCCATGGCGCTTGAGCCGCTTGACGCTGCGCGCGCCCTGGAGGAGTACCAATCGGCGGTTAGTTTGGCGCGGAACACCTTGGGGCCCATAAGTGAGACGACGCTGGCCATCGAACGCAACATGCTGCGGTTTATGCAGGCGCACAAGATGACCGATGCCGAAAACCGCGGGGTTGTGACTGCGGGGCACGCCGTCCGCGGCTCCATTCGCACGGGAAGACTGTCGGATGCGCAGTTTCCCTCGAAGTCGCCGCTGGAGGAGACCCTCAAGCACACTGTGGAGCCTGCGGACATCTTTCCCCACCCCTTCATGGTCAGCGCGCCGGACCCCGTGGCGCGGCGAAAGATAACTGTGACCCCCATTTATCACCCTCCAACCGCCCCGCGAAGGTCGTTGGCGCTGCTGACCCCGCGCAAGCTGCGCCCCGCAAGGCGGGAGGTGCCGGACCGCACCTACTCACAGTCCCGCAAGGATCGCAATATTTCGGCCCCCACGGCGCCTCCACGACGACAGGAAGCCCCGCGAAGGCAGCCGCCGCCGAAACCCTCCCGTCTACCGCCTGTGGCATCTTCGCTCCCGGCACGACAGCACAACGCCACGGCTCCGGTGACAAGAGCGAGGAGTCCGCATGCCCTGCAGGGCGTTCGGGGCCCGCCGAGGCAAAGCGCGGCGCCACCGCAGCCACAGCTGTCACAGGCGAGGAAGTCGTCCACTGTCCCAGTCACGGGGCATCCTTTTTCCTCCAAAGTTGTTGGCGCGACACCCGCCGGCAAAGGCATTTCAAGCCACAAAAACGTTCCCAGCGTTGCTGAGCCGGGCTCCAGGGCCGCTGTGAGGTCGTCTCCAGTCAACCCGACGTCGCGCCAGTCCAACAGAAACCCTTCAGCTGCAGAAATCGTTTCCACGGGGGCATCCGGTAACAAAGCTCCCCCGATATACTCGCAGAAGGGCCCTGCGACAACCAGTTCGAAGGGACATTCAAAGTCGGCCGTCACTAATATTCCGTCCGCGGTGCAGCCAAAACCAACCCGCTCCCTGACTCCTCAGGCAAAAACCAACTCACCTGTGCCTGCGCCGGCGAAGTCAGCTACTCCTGCGACGGACCGACCCAGGGCCGCAGGCGCTGCAGCTGGTTACGCAAGGCAGACAGTTGAAGCGCCCCGAAGGACATCCGTTGCCGCCCGTGGCTTGCCGGACAAGACTGAGGTGGAACGAGAGACTAAACCAGCTCTCCAAAGGGCTTCTGTCGAAGTTTCCGCTGCTCCAGTCTCGGCGCGTTCGGATGCAAAGGGAACTCGATCACGACCGTCTGGGCAGAACCTTGTTTCGTACATGGCCGATCGTCTGGATATGCTTCTGGTGGATGAGGAGGAGCTGGAGCGCAAGCAGGCGAGTTCCTCAGTGATTCAACGCGCCTATCGTATGTACAGGGCCCGTAAACTCTTGAATGAGCTGCGGGAGCTCCGCGGAAGCAGACATGTGCTGCGTGAAATTAGAAGGGCCATTGCGGCCCGCCAAATTCAGCGATGGTTCCGACAACGTCTACCCGCAAGGTGGGGGGCCCGCCGGAGGACAAAAAGTCGGGAAGTTATTGCCGGTGAGCAACACAAGGCAGCCATACGCCTTCAGAAACTGGCTAGAGTTTGGCTGGCAAAGCGCCGTTTCGCGCGAAGGAAATATTACGAGGAGAACGCGGATCACGCTGCGCTGAAGGTACAGCTGTGGTGGCGATGCATCCTGGCCAAGAGGAGGTTTGGCGAGCTGCAGAAGCTGCACGAGGTCGCCAAGGCCATTGCGGCTGAAAAGGAACGCCGCGAGTGCGCCGCCATCGTTATCCAGACCCATTGGAGGACACGAAAGGTGGAACGGCAGACACGCGCGGAGCGGTTGCGAGCTAAGCAGTTTCGGCAAAAGTGCGATGAGGCCCGTCGGAAGGCCGCGGCGGAGAAAATACAGACATGGTGGCGCCTGCTTCTTGCCCGCGCAGAGCTTCAGCGGCTGAGGGAGCTACAAGTGGCACGGGAGGCGCGTCTTCGCGAGCACCAACGAAAGATTGACGCGGCGACGAGGCTCCAGGCGTTTGGACGAATGATTATCGTAAAGAGAGAGGCGCAACCACTGCTGACTACGGCGCGCATAAATGCGGCACGTGCCATTCGTGAAAGGCGTGTAGATAATCAGGCGGCGTCCAAGATTCAGCGCGCCTTCCGCGACTACTACGCCAAGCTGCAGCTGAGGCAACTTCGCCGAGACCGCCGCAGGCGTCTCAAGGAGGCGCAGTGGGCTACTCTTGTGGCTGCAGCCCAGCGAATTGGTCGCGGCTTTCACGCCCGACAGGAACTGGGCCGTGTCCTGCAAGGCCTGAAGAGGGAGGCGACGGAGTTCGGTCGCCGGGAGCGAGCGCTTGAGGCGGCGGATCGTGCGAGGGAGACGAACTCTGCCGTGCGCCAAGCACCGACGCCTCCCATGCCCAGCGCAGTGTGCACCATCTCGGCCTTAGCCCAAAATTTTGACGCGGCGATGAACGCGTTTGAGACGCCTCCTCCTGCCTCCGTCGCGGCTCTGGGCGATGTAGATAAAATGGAGGAGACTCCAAAGAGGCCGGAAACACTTCTGCGAGATGCGGAGCACATGACTGCGGCAGAGGGGACTCCAAAGGCAGAGCCCAAGGCGGAAGTGTCACGGGCTGAGCAGGCTGATCAAGGAACAGCGGGAGCGACGTGCCAGGAGGGAGAGGTCCGGAAGGAAATCCAGGAGAGTCAGGAGAATCAGGAGGAGGAGGAGGAGGAGGAGGAGGAGGAGGAAGAGCAGGAGGAAGAGCAGGCTCTCGAGCTGCAGGAAACGGAGGAAGACGAAACGCCGACGGGCGATGCACAGGAGTTGCAGCACCAAGATGGGGAGGAAGTCGCCCAGCTGCTCTCCCCCGGAGAGGCTCTTGGCTTGGTGGAAGACGACGACGAGGAGGAAAAGGTAGAGGAGAAGGAGTTGGAGCCGAGTCAAGGAGAGAAGGCAAAAGGGCTGTCTGAAGCAAAGTCGATTCGAGAAGAGAAGGCCAGGTTGGATGCACTTTACGAAGCCGTCGCTTTATGGGAAGAAGAGGAGGAGGAAAAGCTAGAAGAGCTGGAGTGGGAGCCGAGTCAAGGAGAGAAGGCAAAAGGGCTGTCTGAAGCAAAGTCGATTCGAGAAGAGAAGGCAGGTTGGATGCACTTTACGAAGCCGTCGCTTTA
>NW_021704101.1:26543-46077 GCF_003719485.1 Trypanosoma conorhini | reverse complement strand
GAAGCAAAGTCGATTCGAGAAGAGAAGGCCAGGTTGGATGCACTTTACGAAGCCGTCGCTTTATGGGAAGAAGAGGAGGAGGAAAAGCTAGAAGAGCTGGAGTGGGAGCCGAGTCAAGGAGAGAAGGCAAAAGGGCTGTCTGAAGCAAAGTCGATTCGAGAAGAGAAGGCCAGGTTGGATGCACTTTACGAAGCCGTCGCTTTATGGGAAGAAGAGGAGGAGGAAAAGCTAGAAGAGCTGGAGTGGGAGCCGAGTCAAGGGGAGAAGGCAAAAGGGCTGTCTGAAGCAAAGTCGATTCAGGAAGAGCAGGAGCGGTTGGATGCACTTTGCGATGCCCTCTATGAGTGGGAGGGGGGAGAATTACGGAGACTGGCCGCGGACGAGCAGAAGCTGGGGGAGCTGGAGATGGAGTCGGCCAAGGGTGCTCAGCAAAAAGAGAAGCCAGGGGGTTTGCTGGAAGAACCCACAGCTGCACCATGCGTCATGCCAGCTGTTGCGGTGCGCCCTGCGTCTGCCTCTGCCTCTGCCTCTGCTTTGGCCTCCTCGCTTTCCCCGCAGGAGGGGGGCGTGTCCGAGGCGTCGTGCAGCTTAGAGGAGGCGCTGGCTGTCGAGCGGGAGAAGCGGCGGCGCGCCATGGCGAAGGAGAAGCTTCTTCGCGATGAAAGAGACGCGCTTCGCGCCAAGGCGAACGAGTACCGTCTTCATAAAATTGCCGCCGCCGAGACCCAGGAGGAATTGCGGCAACTCATCCCTCGTCCACCGCTTAGCCGCCGCCGGGTGGAACTGCGGACGCCCACGCCAACGCAGCCGGCCCCCGCCTCGGCCGCTCGCCGAAGGCTGCGGGAGCTGCAGGCGTTGGGGGCCGCGAAGCGGCAGGAGAAGGCTGCCACGGATGTCACGCGCGTGGCCCGCGGCTACCTAGATCGCCGGTACGTTAAGGCTTTGAAGGCGGTAACGGAGGCGTACGTGGAGCACAGGGTGGACCTCGATCGTGACGAGCCCCCCGTGCTGGATCACAAATTACTGCATCAGTTTTCCGAGGTGCATCAGGCAGGGGCGGCGGAGGTGCGTAAGGTGCGACGCATTGCCACCGTACAGGCATTTCTGCGGGCCGCAAAGAGTGCGATGCTGATTGGCGGCCGCAAGGGTGCCTCAAAGTCCACGGGAGTCAGCTCCACAACAGTCCCGCAGCTTGAGAATCATCACCTTGCGGCACTGCAAGGCTTTCTGCGCATTATTAGAGCAAAGCGGGAGCGTGCAGCTCGTAAACATGCAACAGCGACTTACTTGTGCAAGCTGCGGCAACTTGAAGTCGCTCCCACGCTGGCCAATTTTGCACGCGTGTTGTACGCCAAAAAGGAACGCGCTGCTCGTGCTCGTGCGATTCTGTATTATTTAAATGAGGCGGAGGAGAAGGACGCCGTTGAGGCGCGGGCCGCTGGTAAAATTGTAAGGTTTGCGCATACAGTGGCAGCACGAAAAGAGCTGTCTCGCCGCAAATCAGCCGCAATGCGTCAGGTGCAGGCGGAAGAAGCCGCTGAAAAGGTGCTTTCCTTTATGCGGATATGCCACGCCAAAAATGAGCTCTGGAGGCGGCAGTTGATGGTGGAGGAGCAGCGCACGCTGGACATTGAGATCGAGGCTATGCTGCATTACGCGGCGATGCAGGTGCAGCGTGCGTACCGCGCCTACCGGGCGCGTCAGCTGGTGCGGAAGCAGCGCGACGCGATGGAGAAGTACTGGAACACCATACAGGCCCAGGACGAGGAGATCACGGCGGCCATGACTGCCATTGCCGCAGAAGCAGCTGACCCGAAGGAGCTGTGGGCCAGCCTTGGCTACTTCGCCCCGGACGAAGAGTGTGAGCCAGACAGTGATGTAGAGGAGCTGCTGCGCTGTGTGACTATAGTTCAACAGGCGGCACGAGGCTGGCTGGCGCGGCGGCGCGTGCATGAACTGCAGCGAAGACTTGAGCAGAACTTCACCGAGCGGCAGAAGCAGGAGCAAGAGGAACTTCCGACCGCTGAAAGCGAGCATGAGCAGGAGAAATGAGAGGGAGATCGAAACTCCCGCTTACTCTCATTTGTTTTTGTTTTTACTACTTTTTTTTTTTACCTTTGCCTTCTTTCTGACTCGGGCTTTCTATTTATTTGTGAATTTTTTGTATTTGTTTTGTCGGGCTTGCTCTTTCGTTATTTTCTGTACCTCACATGCCTCATCTTCGATGGACGCGTCACTTGCCCGCCGACGACGCCGACGACGCCGACGACGCCGACGACGCCGGGGGCGCAGCGTGGGGGGCGAGGGCAATGTAGCAAGAGATGTATAGTTGAACTTCCTCCCTTCCGGCCCTTCGCGCGTCCCCCCTTCCACCAGAGAAATGAGAAATAATAGTAACGAGAGAGCGGGAGCGAGAGAGCGGGCGGCGGGAAGGGCCGGCGGGTTGTGTAAACCAGCCGCAAAGGGAGGCGGGGGAGGCGTCTGGGGCAGACGCGATTTGAAATGTGTTGATTTTTTTTTCTCTGTCTGCTGCTGCTGCTGCGCCTCCTTCCGTTCCTCCCTTTTGGGGGCTCACGCGCCAGGCGAGGCTGCACGACAGTTTGTTATTATTGCTGCTATTGCATTTTTGTTTTTGTTTTTTATTGCCTGGCCTTGCACTGGGGCGCGAAAGGAATGCTCTTCGAGCCCTCCGGCGTGCTCCGCTCCGACTACGGGGCGTACTGCCACGCACTCGGCGTCACGGAGCGGGAGGAGGTGTACCGCTCCATCGTCACCGACGAGGAGCGGCGGCACGAGGCGGAGACCAAATACCTCGCGACGCACCCCCCCAGTGATGCGGACACCAGCACGGAGGCAAAAGATTCGTCTCTCTCCCCACTGCAGACATCCCTCCCCACCGCCACCCCTTCCGCCACCATGCAGATGGCCGCCCATTCCGGGCGTAGCGGGTCGATTGGGAGCACAAAGAGCAGGAAGAAGGCTGCGGCAGCTAACGACGCTGGCAGGCTTTCTTCGCCCGCGGCCCCACCGACGCTTACGTTTATCGCGATGCGGCATCTCAAGTTCTGCCTCAACGAGCGTGACGTCAAGCCCCTGGCGCTCGCCATACCGTACTGCGTCTCACTTGTCTCTGTTGAGCTCGTTGGCTGTGGGTTGTCTGAGGAGAGCTATTTCCTGCTCGTGAAGGCGATCTACATGAGTCGCCGCGTGGCCTCCGTGACAATTGACTTTAACGGCGTTGCCAATTCAGGCTTCTACACCGACCCCACCGTCTCTCACTTGACAAGCCCGCGAACCTCGACGCGGGTGGCGGGCGTGTCGCTTGCGAGCCCCACGCCGGACCCGCTGCTGAGCCAACCGCCCGCAGACTCCATGACGGGGAGCATGCGGCGCTCCTGCGTGATGGGCGGCGGGAGCCGCACCCTGACCACGGAGAGGTCGCTGTCGCTGAGGAAACTGTTCGGCGCTGACGCACCCACCTTTCATCCCACCGATTACAGGGGCCTCAAAGGCGTGCTCTTGTCGCTCGAGCAACAGTCTCGCGAGGAGAAGGGGCGAAAGGGAAAGGTAGACTCCAAGAAGCAGACGCAGCTGCAGCAGCAGCAGGACGCCCTGGCGCAGATTGACAAAGACAACCCTGTGCTTGTCCCGCGTGGGTGGGCCGCTATGCTGCTGACTGGCGTAAAGCACCTGAGCCTGCGGGGGAACGGCATTACCAACGATGATGTCGCAACCATGGCGTCTCTGCTGCTTTGCCACCCACGTAGTGAACTCGTCAGTCTTAACCTGTGGGGTAACCGTATTGGCGATGATGGGGCTGTGGCGCTCGCACAAGTGCTGAAGGAGAACCGCACGCTACAGGCACTGGACTTGGGCCATAACGATATTGGGGACATGGGGCTCCTTAGCGTGGTGGACTGCTTCCGCATGCAGGAGGTGCCGTTCGAGAGGCTGCAGATGTACCGCAAGCGGCAACTGCTGCGTCGTGATGCGACGATGCGGGAGCGGCAGCTGGCGACCACGCCTCCCCCGACCTACCCCAGCTACCAGGAGGTTTACACGGCGTGGTACCAAGCCAGATACCCTGCCGTTGCCGAGGAAAAGAAGGAGTCTAAGAAGGGCACGCAAGCGAAGGCGAAAAAGACAGAGCTTGTCTTGGTCCGCCCCACCTCACCGTTTGACCGTGATTGCTTTCGCATGGAACACACAGTGCGGGTGCCTGGCAACACCGTTTTGCGTTGCGTCAACTTTGGAAACAACCGAAGGGTGACGCTGGGCGGCGCGCGCGAGGCACTGCGTGTTTTGTCTCTTCGCGAACCTTTAGAGGAGAGTGAGATGTCGGCGCTGCAGAGCTGTGCGTTGCAGCCGCCAGAGCTTTATTGCGCCGCCATTACGTTACGCACCTTTGTGATTCTGCACGACGGTGATCCTGGCCTGCGCGCGGTGCAGCGGGAGCTGAGCGATATGCTCTACGAGCGGCTGCTTCTGCTGCCGCAGGTTCCCCTCGAGACGGAAGTATCCGGGGATGAGGCCAAGAAGAAGCCCTCGCGCAACAAGAAGTGAACAGCAGCGTGCAAGTGCCGCTTGTGCCATTTGTATGTACAGGGAGTCTGGAGTATAACGAGGAGGAAGCGAAAACAACGTTGTCTTGGCTGTGCTTTTGCGGGCGCTCCTTTGCTGCCGGCGAATTGCCTTATTTGTTATTATTATTTATTTTGCGTCTTGCGTTTTCCTTCTGCAGCGACTATTTTTTTTCTTTTTTTCTTTTTTTGGCAGGTGGCGAAGCGAATATGTCGTGGCGGGCGCGTTTCACGCCGTGTGTGGCGTCGCTCACAGTGTGGCTGAATCCGAAGGACCCGAACTGCTTTGGCGTGCGCAACTGGTGGCGCAACAACCTTCCGGAGCTGCAGCTGCTCAACCCCTTCTGCACCTTCACCATCCAGGAGCTCTCCTTCGGCGAGCCGCACATGTACATCAACTACACCCCCACCGACCAGCGCATGATCCGGCTCGCAGGCGCCACGGAGGAGGAGTGCGAGGACATCATGGAGGCCTGCATTACGTACGGCATGAACCACGCCGTGATTGAGCGCCCCCGCACCGACGATGGCGGTGACTTAGTGAACCAGCCCGCCATCACCTCCTTCGGCTACACGGAGAGTTTTCTCTCCAAACTAGAAGTCTCACCACCAGCGGAAATAGGCCAGCGGACGCCGGAGGGCGTGGACGACCCCGGCCAGAAACCGCGCATGTACCCTCGCAACGTCGGCTGCAAAATTATGCCGTGACGAGCCATACTGGGAACGAGCGGAGCCGCGACACGAGGAGTGGAGGGGCAGGGGGCGACAACCGCAAAAGTATTAGAAGTATTGTTAGTATTATCATTGCCGTTCGTACGAGTTTGGCGGAAGGGCGGCCGTATGCAAAGGAACAAACAAAGAAAAAAAATGCCAAATATGCCGGATTCGGCTTTGCAGGGGGTTATGGTTAACGTTAGCATCGCCCACTTCATTGCAATGGGCGTAGAACTGCGCAACTGAGACAACAGCAGCATCAGAGGCAGCAGCGCAAGAGAGAAAAAAAAACAACAAACAAAGCAAAATAAAAAAAAAAGTAGCAGCGAACAGCTCGTTTCCCGGCTTGACTGGATCTGCGGGGAGCAAGTTTCGTCGCTGAGTGTGTTGAGTCCTCTTTATATTTACTACTTCCGTTTGTTTGTTTTTCCTTCGCTCTACTATTTGCTCAACGATGCGTTGCGGCGGGCTCACATGCATCTCTCTTTTCCCCCTCCACCACTCCCCGTGTGTTTTTTTTCTCTCCCCGTGATGAAGGAGGTCGTTGCGCGCGCGGCTACTCGGCAGGGCGGGACCGCTGCCCGTGGCTCGGAAGCAGACGGCGACAGGCTCACGCACGAGGTCGGGGTGGCGAAGGGAATGGGCGGTCCCTTTGAGAAAATGGCGAAGGACATCGCCGTGCGGATGCGGTCCAAAGTCCATCAGCAGAGTTTTGGCAACTCCGTGAGGCGGGCGCAGGAGCGTCGGTTGTCCCCCGCGGGGCGGCTGGCGGTGGAGCGGGTGGCGGAGCTCGTGGCGCTGCAGCAGCGCCACCAGCGCACCTTCGACCCCGCGCTGCGGACGGAGGCGGTGCAAATTCTGCGCGCCCTCCCGCTCCTCTCCACGGACGAGGACCCTCGCTTCGTGCAGGCGCAGCGCGCGCTCCGCGTCGCCGCCTACTTTGACGCCGTGGACCTCCCCGCCACCTACGCCCTCATTAACCAGCACACCAAAAACGCCTTCCTCTTAGACGCGGTGGCCGTGTCCGCCTTTTTCCTCATACTCTCCAAGTTGCGGCACCCGCAAACGGCGGAGATTGTGGCGATTTTGCTTCCGCGCCTGCGGGAGGTGGCGCCGGACCTAATTCCGCGAGAGGCCATTCACGTCCTACGGCTGCTGCACCGCTGCGGGGTGGGGGACGCAAGCCTCGTAAAAATTCTTACCGACACGGTCGTCAAGACGGTTGCCGACACCCCACTCACGGATGTGCGTCAGTGCGCCGTTATGCTGGCCGAGGCGTACCCCGAGGAGGCCAAACAGGTTCTTGCCGCGGCGGAAACGCGGCTCTGCAGCGAGGTGGAAGTTTGCGAAGATGCAGCTGCGGCCAAGGGGATAATTTTGGATGTCTGTCGCGTGATCGCTTTGACCTGCAGCGGCCCACGTGGGCTTCTCAACAGTGTCGCCCGCCGCTCCATGGATCTGGCGCCGCAACTGACGCCACTTGATATTGGGTACATTTTAAAGGCATTTCATATGTGCTCGTACCGCCATTTGCGTCTCTTGCGAGTGTTGTCCTCCTCACAGGCGTCGCACCTAACAGAGCCAGCCGGAACGCTGAGGGACCCCACCCCGTCTGCCGTCTCCATGACTCTGCAGGCGCTGGCCCACTTTTACGTCGTGGGGTGCGAAGAGGTTGTACTGACACTAGTGAACGCGGTGCTGTCGTCGCTGGAGGGCCTCAACTTCGCCCTTGCGATGGTCGCTTGTGTCCGCCTTCAGTGTGTCTCACCGGGCGTTGGACAGGCCACAGAGCTGCTGTGTGGCGCACCACTACAACGCTACCTCCAGAACGCCCACAGCGTGGCAGTCACGAGCCGTCTCCTCTACGCCCTTGCACAGGCTGGACGATGCGTCACCGCGGATGACGTCTCCAGCCTGCAAGTCCTCTTGCGGGCCCTGCTGCGGATCCGTTCCCCCATTCCAGACGATTCTAGGAGCTTTTTATTGGAAGCCGTGGCCACGTTGGCTGCGGACAGCCGCTGCGTTGACGACACGCTGAAGGAGCTGGTTGCCAAGGCGCGGGAGCGGCTGTTGTGTGATCACAGAGGTGCTTCTGCACCCTCGTAGTTTGCGGCGGACGGCGCATGGATGGCGCGCTTGCGTGCGTGTGTGGGGGCCTGCCACCCGGCTACCTGCTGCGCGACACTTCCTTTTGGTTTCTTTCAGCGTGGCGAGGGAGAGAGAGAAAAAAAAAAGGGAGGGGGGAGGGGCAGCGCACATAAACCGGAAGCAAGGCAAAAAGGAAGAGAAGCCAAAAAAAACAAACAGACAACAACAACGTGAAAATGCGGCCCTTTGGCAATAGCATGGTGAAGGAGCGGCAATGCGTTTTTGTTTTTGTTTTTTCTCGGCCTTCCGCTGTTGAATGCTTCAAGCGTGTTGTTTTGTTTATTGCTTTTGTTTCATTTTGCAGGAATTGCCGTTAGCACGCAATGTTCGCCGACAGCACGTTGATGAGCCCCGACTTTGACGAGGAGGCGTACCTGCGCTACGCCCTCCACGCCTCCAACTGCCAGGCTGAGCAGGCGCGTCTCGCGTCCTGCGCCAAGGCCGTGCGGGAGGAGGTGCACAAGATACTCTCGGAGAACGCGGAGGACATGCTGCAGCAGGTCACGGCCGCCTGCCGAGCGCAGCGCGACGTGGTGGCGGTGCGGCAAGCCACTGCCTCCCTCGTGAGCTCCACGAGTAGGCTGCGGCACACCGTGCAGGAGCCGTACCGTGTCATCAACGCGAACATCACAAAGTTGCAGAACACGAGCCTCGCCTTAACGACATTGCGGAGTGTTCTGAAGTTTGTCGGCCTCACCACGCGTCTGAAGAGTCAGCTCCCGCAAGACCTTGCCCGGGCCTCTCGCACGCTGCGGGAGGTGGAAGAGCTTCTTCAGATCAGTGACCTCAAGGGGATCGAGGTGGTGGACGCCCGCATGGACGCCGTGGAGCGCGCGGCAGTCACCATTCGCACCAAGGCCCAGGAAATGCTGCGGCGTGGGGATGCGCAGGACGCGTCGGGTGTGGCCATTTCCTTGCAGTGCCTCTTTACTCTGGGGAGTCTTCCTCGGGTACTCGGCACCCTCATGACGGAGCAGAAGCGTGAGGTGATACGCACGCTGATGCGGGAACTGGACCTGCAATCCATGATCGACGAGGCGAGCCATGGAACCGGCACCACCGCCAACGATGCCAACCTGCGCACGCGTGAGGTTCTCTTCACACACATCAAATCAGCCCTCGCGAGCGTGTCGCAGCACACCCAGGTGGTGGTCGCTGTCTGGCGCGTCCTGGTGAAAAGGGCGGATCCCACCACGCACACGCCGTACCTTAGCGCAGTGGAAAACCCGACCCTGATGCTAGGTGATTACTGGCAAGTTGTCATGGAGAAGCTCAGGGAGCGGCTACAGGCAGTTCAGAAGCGTCCCAGCTTCCTCGCAGCCCTGGCCGCGGACGTGATGCACTACCAGAGTCTACTCAACGGATTCCTAGGCGGCATGGATGGGCTCCTGCAGATACTGGATCGCCTTGTGGAGCATGACGCGGTTGCGGCGAAGCAAACGACTGCTGGGTCATCGCCATTTGCCAAAAAATTACCTTCCACTTCTACTAGCGCTACTGCCGCTGCCTCCGAAGGGTTGAAGCGGGTTTGGCTTTCCCAGGTCACGCAGGAGGTGGATGAGCGCTTTGCCGCGCAAGTGCTAGACCGCCATCGTGAGCGACTGCATCACATACTCTCAAGACTTCAGTCTATCCTTCCAACCGCGGGCGGGCGCACGACGGTAAGTGTCGTTGTTGATCTTCAACGACCCGAGGTCCCTGCGGCAGCCCGTGCCTTGGATACACGCGCGTACACCATCTTGGCGACACAGGATGTGGCGATGTACCGGCAAAATCCTCACACGCTTTCCATAGTGTTGGACTGCATCCTCCAGTGTCTCACCGCCTTTATGCAGCCAGTTACGGGGGCGACGGGGAAATGGCCACTTCCGCCACTTCCCGCTGTGTCTGGTGAGGCGACTGTGTCGCAGCTGCTCCACATTTGCGTCAGCAATGCATGTACGCTGCTTTGTAATGATTTGACGGCGTTACTGGCGTCGCTCCCAGAGTGTGAGCTCTTTGCCGCGGGTGCCATTATGAACGGGCGATGGGCTCCCACCGGCCTGGGAGGCGAGGAGCTGGAGGAGAGGCAGACAGCTGCCTCCAGTGAGCAGGAATCGGTGCTGGACAAGTACCACCAGCTCCGTGGTTTTGCCAAGGAGTTTACGTCCATGAGTGAGCAGGTTGTGCAGCCCTTCTTTAGGTCTGCGGCGGTGCTGCTTCTGGACTCCGTTTTAATGTGCGTGGACGGGACAGCCGAGCAGGCGGCGGCAGGCGTAGGACAGCTACATAGCCAAATGCGACACTTCATGTCTCACTTTTATTACCTGTTTGAGCCACAAACTCCCACGTTGGATGAACAATCCAGGCGACTCACAAATAGACTCCTTGCGAGACTCATCGTTGCTGTCGCTTTGGTGTATCCCTTTACGACAAGCACGCAGCAGCACCTGGTGAACTGCCTGCAACAAATTACACGCGTGGTGCTGTCCTTTGGGCCGGCATTTACGCATGGAACAGTTGCTCGCAGCACCATGGCGCTGAAGGGGCAGCTGCATCAACTGGCAGTGTGGTACAGCCTGCCGGAGGAGGTGGGCGAGAGGCCAGTGGGGGAATGGTACAACATCCTGCAGACACTCCCCCCCATCGTGACCCGCTTGTTGCTGCTGCAGCGCGTTCTTCGCTCCTCCAGTAAGGTCAAGAAGCCATACACCTCAATGGGACTGACTTCAGGAGGGTTTATGGAGCTTCTGGAGTCTATCGTGCTGGAGCAGCTCCACACCAACGACGTTCCACCACGCGCCCTCGCCGACGCAAGTGGCGGATCGCCAGAATTGACGAGGTTGGGGGAGGTGTTGGGCGCCGTGGAGCGGTGCTTCCACGAGACCGCGGCGGCGTCGCGTGAAGACGCCGTTCGAGGGCCGACCACGCAGTGGATGGAAAACCTCTGGGCGCTGCTGAAAGCCTGACATATGGGCAGGAATGAAACTTAGAACGGGCAAAGAAGTACACGCTTTGTCGCGGATGCTTTCATTCTTCTCACTTTTTTTTTCATTATCATTTTTTCTTATTGCTTCACCGCTCTCTCCCTTTCATTGGGGTGGGCGGAAGTTTTTCAACCGCTGGGGCCAGGTTGTGCTTCATCCCCTCCCTCTTTCCCAGTTCTTCTTGTCTGAGTTCAACTCGTGTGTGTGTTTCATTTTTTATTTGCGGTTGCCCGCCCTCGCACTCTCTCTCGCTGAGTGTGCGTGCGGTGTGGGGGGCAATGACCGCGCTGCTGCAACAGCTGCAGCATGTGCTGGCCACCTGGGACACCGCCAACGGTGCAGGGGAGCAGGGCACGATAGACTGCGGCCGCAAGCGGGGAAGCAGCAGGCACAAGCACCTCTTCATGGCCTCCGTGGAGGCTGCGGCGGCCAATGTTCACAAAGGAGCCACCGCCGGTGATGGCAGTCATGGAGCTGCGAGGAAGGCGAAGGAGTCGTACCCGTTGTGGTTGACAGAGATGGACTGCGGTGCCGACGACGACGACGACGACGACGACGAGGTTGTGGGGCGGCGGAGCCTGCAGAACGCACCGGACGCGGACTTGCACGCGGTGAGTTCCTCGGACAGACCTTTGGACCCGTTGCTCTCGCGGCGACGCATCACGAAGGTGGAATTGGCGCGGGCCGCTCTTGCGCTCTTCACCTCCAACTCCGGCATCTACCGGCCCATCCTGCAGAAAACGCTCGGGTTCATCTTTGGTCTCATCGACGAATTGCTGGAGGAGAAGGCGGATTTCGCAAATGGGGGCGGGGCTCCGCAGAATTGCCTGCCGGCATGGAGCGCCACGGAGAAGGAAGAGGTGGCGGCCGCACACGAGCGCATGCGCATGATGGAGGTGCGCATGGCAAAATTAGTGGATGAGGCGGCCATGCAGCGCGATCACCTCAAGGCGGAGATCGTGGCCGCCCAGGCGCGCGAGGCCAAGTTGGAGGGTCTACTTAAGCACCAGTTTGTTTTGTCCCACGCAAGAGGGGTAACGGGTGATGCCGCCGTGCCGCCTGACGACGATGAGAATTCGGCGAGGTACGTGAAGCGTTTGATCGCCCGCGCTGCAAACGAGAAGGCCGTGGATGAGCTGCAGGGGGAGGTGACGGCGCTGCAAAAGGAGCGGGATGAGCTGAGCCGCCGGCTTCAGGAGCTCATGACCCTGAATGGGAAGTACGCCCAGCAGTGCGTCGAGCTCGCCGCCCGCCTCTCGGTGCTCACGGACCACAACATTGCCTTTGCGGTGGAGTGCCAAAAGCACCAAAATGAAACTTTGCTCCAAACGCAGCGAAGCGAGCGGCTTCAACGGGACCTTCAAATCACGCGCAACGTCTTGATGTCCGTCTTCGTGAGTCGCCACTCTTCGCTCCAGAGCTGGTGGGAGTCTCTCCGTGAGAACCGAATGAAGAAGGCGGCCGAGGCCTTCCTCCGCTTCGCGCAGCCCCCGAAGCGGCTTTCCTCCGCGTCAGAGGCCTCGGTGGGAGATGAGGCGAGCCCCGCGGCCGCGGCGGAGTCGAAGGAAGGCACCGCGTTGGCGGGGAAGAGTGAGACCGGCGGCGGTAGCAAGGAGGCTTTCTTCCCCGCCGCCGCCGCCGCCACTACCACCGCTGTCGTCAACGACAACGCGCTGTGCCACTTTTGGCTTCCAAGGGCAGGCAACAACCCGGATACCCCGGAGCATTTGCGTTCCTTTTCCAGCGTGGAGTACGTTCGCATGAAGCCTCTTGTTGCAGAAAGCATTGTCTATGTCATTCTTTCTCAATGGCGTCAGGAGGCGGAGGCGAAGTCCTTGGATGTTTTTACCCGCGACTACGTGCTGCATGCAATACAGCAAAGCGAACTTGACTCCCAGGTTACACCAGAGACCTCGCTGCAGCCTGGGGTCGTAAAAAAGGCCAACAAGCACCTTGTCGTGACCTACGCGATAGACGCGGTTTCTCGTGGTCCCCACTGCGGCTCGCTGACCTATGCCTTTGGTTTAGTGTCAAGAAAGCAGGTAACCGCAGATCTTTTTCGTATGCTGGAGTTTGATGCCGCCATGCTAATCGCTATTTGCCGTTTCTTGGATATGGAGCGGGTTCCAACAGGTGAGCCGCAGGGTCTCATACCTGTGGTTCAATTTGCGAGCGTCCTAGTCGCCATGTATCCCTCCTATCCCTTGGCTCTCCTGCGGCAGCTGCTTGACGCGGCCCGAAACGATGCTGGGAATCAAACGGAGTCGCTCGAACTGCTGAACTACAATGTCCTCCTGCCGGAGCGTTTATTCCTGTCTTCGGCGTCTATCACTGTGGAGAATGCCGGCGTCCTGTGGAGCACGCTCTTCAAGCATCTCTTGTACGAATTCATCTGCGATGATGTGGTGGACTCCTGGCAGGCAATAGAAGATGCTCTTTGCGCCTACTCCATCTCTGCAAGCGTTGCAAGTGAACATCAGATTCTCTACCAGGCGATGGGATACGCTAGCGTTGAGGATGGGAAGTACTGGCTCCCCGCGATTCGGGTGGCGCTTTCCTCTTGGGATGCCCTACGCGCCGGGAAGAACTCCCTTTTACTAGAGCATGTACCGCACGTGCCGGTGAAGGCGGTGGCCAAGTACCTGCGCGACCAGTTACTCATTCGCCGTGGAACTCGTCCGGCGTCCTCTAAAGACAGCGATGCACTTCTTTCTGGGTTGCAGGAGCAGTGGAACAAGTTTGCCGGAAGCCACGGCGAGTTGGACTTTGAACGCTACGTCCGTCTGGTGGAGTCTCTTGACGGGAGACGCCACGCGGTATGGGGTCCCGCTGCCATGGCAGCAAGTAACATTGTCCGCTACGTTGATCCTTCCGAGGACCTATCGGTGAGTGCGTTACTGGCGCGGCTGCAGGAGGGAAAAAAGGCGAAGGAGTAAGAAGACAGATTTTGTGGGGGGCGCCTGACTTTTTTTTTCTTAATTTTTTGCCGCTGACACTTGGAAGCGCCCATGTAAATATATCCGTCGTTTTTTTTGTTCAATTTTGTTTATTTTTGGTTGACTGGCTGCTGCTCTCGTTCTCGTTGTTGTTGTTTGATTTTGTTTGTTTGTTTGTTTTTCCCCTTCGCCCGCCCCCTTTCCCCGCCCCCTTTCCCCGCAGGCCCCTCCTCGCAGCGGCTGAATGAGACGGTGAGAGGGAACTGCATGTGCATAATTATGCCTTCTTGCCCCCTCGCTCTCCCTGCGTTGCCGCTTCGTTGTGTGTGGGTCTGGGCGGGGCGTGCATTGCTGCAGGCGTGTAGTGGACCGCACCCAACCCTTTGCACGCCTTTTTTCGTCTGTCTCGACTCTGCAGTGAAGTAGCGGGACGGGGGAGGTGTTGGGCGTTCCTTGCGTTGCAGGCAGGCGCACAGTGCCCCGGACACACCCAGGCATTCAGCGACACACACACACACACACACTCTCACACACACGCTCGTATATATATATATATATATCAAGAAGGAAATAAATAACGGCACGGCAAGCAGCAAACCGAGGAGCGGTGACGGCGATTGAGTGACGCCATGTCGGAGGAGAAGGTGAAGGTGCTCGTCCTGGGCCCGAGCAAGTCGGGGAAGTCCACCATCACCAACTTCCTCGCCGGGGTCCGCGACACGCCGACAAAGGAGTACTACGAGACCAAACCCCTCCGCATTCTGGAGGTGGAGATCGGCCTCGACAACCTCAAGGTGGGCAGCCGCCACGTTGCGGGCCCAAAGCGGGCCGTCGTGCAGCTGTGGGACCTCAGCGGCAGCAGCAAGCACCAGGCAGGGTGGCCAGCCGTGGCGGCCAACGCGGACGGCATTATTTACGTCTTTAACCCTGAAGTGCGGGGGTCGGAGAAGGAGCTTGTGCTGTGGTACAAGAAATTTGCGCTTGACCAGGACGAGCTGGACGAGAACAACAACTTCAAGATGCGTGTGCTGGACAAGCACTCCTTGGTCTTCTCGCATCACTCCTCGGTGCCGGAATTGGCCGTCGGCGACAACGCGATCCCCGCGCTGCCCAAACAACTGAGGGGCGTGCGCGCCATGGAGACCTCGTTGGATTACCAGAGCGGCAACTTTAAGGAGGCATTCGATGCCATGGTGGAGCAGATTATTCTCTCACGCATACTAGCCGAGGAGGATGAGCTTTTGCAGAAGGAGCGCGATGCCGGAGATGCACCTCGGGTGCTGCGTTGAGCTGAAATGGGGCGGTGATTCTCATGCTGAATGCGTCTTGGTGGTGGCGGAGGCGTCGAAGGGAGGGATTGGGAGAATGAGGGGTGCAGAGCGGCGGCGTGCCCTCTGCGTGTGTGCGTTGCCACTGGGCGCACGCACGTGTGCCATTTATTCGCTGGCCCAGTTTTTGGGGTTGCCTTTGCCGGGTAGAAGAGTACAAGACAAGCACCGCGCAGGCGGGGGGCATATATGCCACAAATGTGGACGAGGCTGTAGTGCAGAGGGGATCCATTCTTCCTTTCCCTGTCCCTCACTGCCCTGTTTTACTTATTTTATTGTCGAACACTCTGAAAAAGTTAGAGCTGCGCGCAGATGTAGAGGTATTCGTATTGCTTCTCCCTGTTATTCTCCTCCTCTCTTGGTACTGCTACGGCTCTTGCCTGCGTAGGGTTCTCCCTGCGTGGTCTGATTGTCAGCGGTAACTCCCTTTCGCCTTTTCTCTCTCTCTCTCTTTTTTTTTGTTTGTGGGTATTTATTGGCGGACAACTAGCGTAGGTTTTTTTTCTTTGGGTTTTTAGTTTATCTTTGCTGTGTTTAGTGTATTTTTTTCTTTGTTTTTCTGTGTGACGCTGTGAGTAGCTAAATCCACACATAAATACATCTGCCTTTACATATTGTGCGGCTGTGGGTGACCGCAACTATTTTTGTTTTTGTTGTTTTTTCCACCCCCTTTGCCTCCCACACGCGTCCCTCCGCGGATCTGGCGTGTGGTTGCGGCGGCGAAGCGAGGGAAGGCGGCGTTGCGAAGGGCGGCAACCAGGCAGGGTAGGGACGAGAGCGGAGGAAGTGCGTGGGGCTGCGGGTCGAGAGCCACTCGGGCGGGAAACCACAAGGGCGCAAGGGAACACACGCGGGGAACAGCAACCCCACACCCTCCCACACGCACACGCACACAAATAAATACTTCACACAAACGGTTGTCATCACCATCGACCACCGTGCCGGCCAGCAGGTAATACATATATACATATATATATATATCTGCATATATATATATATATATACCCACACACACACATTTTCTTCAAGCCTTTTTTTCCTTTCCTTTTGCCTGACATTTTTTTTTCTGCTTCGTGTGTGTTCGGGTCAAAGTGTGCTGCTCAACGGCTTGAGTTGTGGCGGCCTGCGGAGTCATTTTTTTATTTATTTTACTTTTGCCGTTTATTTGCCTGCTCCGCTTTGGGACGCGTCCGGCGTGTCCGATGCCGTGTGAGGAGGGCTGCTGCCCACGCGAAAAACGCGACGTCGCCGACGCGCATCTCGGCTGGGCCCCGTGCGCCGAGCCGCAGGAGGTCTCCCCCCCGCCGGAGGAGGAGTACCTGGAGATCGACTACGACTCGGGGATCGAGGAGAGCTCACAGTACGTCTTCAGCCAGCGACCGTATTGCCGCAACATGGCGGCTGCATGCTGCAGCCACGATAATGAGGAGAAAAACGAGTGCAGTGGAGGCTGTGCGCGGGAGCAGAAGCAGCACGATAAGGGACCTTACGCGTGCGATCAACCACCTGTGTTTCGCGGGTGGCGGCTGCAGCAGCAGCAGCAGGAGGAAACTCTTCCACCTGGCTGCGGACGCGCCGCGCTTGTTATCTTACTGAGCGAGGCGCACCGCAGGCACCTTGCACACCTCCGTTGCCGCGGCACCTCAGAGGAGGGTGTCGCGGAGGCGCGGCGACGTTGGCGCACCGTTTCCGATCGTCTCCTGGAGGAGTTCGAGGAGTGGGGCTATTTCGCCGCGCGCATGAAGTTCCACAAAATGTATCTTTTCGATTTGGTGGACAACTTCTTTGACTCTGGTTCTCGCGTAATCGAGCTGCAACGGAACAAGGAACACGTTTTAAGGCGGCTGGGGGAGCTGAAGAAGCGGAACCAGTTCTTTCTGAAGCCTGAGGCCGAGCTGCCCTTGGTACACGCCGCCGCTCCTGCCCGAACGGCGGGCGAGGGAGCGGCGACGGCGAGGCCCACCGCAGCCGCGGCGTCGCTTACTGTGATGACCGTGGCGCGCCTGAACGAGCTCCCTTGCACCGCATGCCAGAAGCAATTGGAGACGGAGCCCGGCGACATTTTGTCACCTTCGCTCGACTCCTCACTGGGGAGCGGTGGAGGGGCGAGCAGCTCACCGTGCAGCAGCGACACGGAGGAGGATGGTGACGCGTGTTGCAGTCCACCCACTACAAGCTATGGCTCGTGGCTCCCAGCGCCTTGCCACTGACTAGAGCGGGGAAGTCTCACCTCTTTGGGTATATGTGTGTGTGGGTTTTTTTTCCCCGTCGTTTCTTTGTTACTTGTCCTTTCTTTTTATCTCTTTCTCTCTCACTGTATGTGGTGTGTATTTGGTGAGTTCTGTTCCCAAGCGTCCCCCGAGTTTGTTTGTGTGTTTTTTTTTGTTTCGTTGTGTGTCTTTTCGTGTTTCGCGCTGCAGTTGTTTTTTTCTCCCTGACGGTTTTTTTTTTCGTCCCCTGCTGGTGTGTGTGTGAGAGAAAGAGAAAAGTGAGAGATGAGCGAGGAAAGCGCCACCGATGGCTGCAGAAATAACCCCGACTGTATTACTGAAACAACTGACGAGTCTGTGTGTGTGTGTGCGTGTTCCGCTGTTACTTTCAGCATGGCTGGAAGTAAATGTGTGAGAGAGAGGGGGCGGGGGTGGGGGGAGGAGGGAAAAGAAGAGGGCAACACGATATTGTATTGAATGATTTTCACGGAGATGTTATTGTTTTTGATGTACATGTGAGTGACTGTGTTTGTTTCCGCGTTTCTCTTTATATCCGCCCAGCGGCGAAATGGCTGACGCCGCGGGGCGCTGGGATATTCACCCGTGCAGCCGTTTGTACGCGTACGCGCTGCCATCGAGCAGGCGACGCTGGGGGTGTTGGACGCCGTGCGTGTGTGCGTGGTGCCACTGAGACGGCCGCAAACTCGCAGCCGATCGGCGGATCGCACACCTCACCGTTTGGCCGGCCGACAGTCACCGAGGCGCGTGTGGTTGTGTGTGGGAGAGTTGACGCTCGCACGCCGTCTGTCTGCCGGGGAGAAGATATTATTAAAAACTGGTGCATGGGCGGAAAGTGCGGGCGGAGCCGCCGTAAAGTTCCGTGGAACAGAATGGAACGCGACGGGCGCCTTCTCAAAAGCGAGAAGGCGAGGCCGCGCCCAAACGAAGCAAACGAAAAAAAAGATAAGACGTTGAGGAGAACAGGGGGGAAGAGACGAAGTACGTGCCAAGAATGAGAGGCTGCGACGCGGGGTGTGCGCCTTCGCTTGCTGGCCTTGACTGCCGCTCTCCGACTGCCCACGCGCGCGTTGAGTGCGCGGCGTTTGGGCGGTGGTGGTGAAGCGAAGGGGGGTGCGTGTGTATGTCTGCGCCTTTTTGGGGGCTGCTGCCTCTTGCCCGTCGCCCAACTACTCTTCTTTGAAGTGCCTGCCTCTTTGCTGCGTTCCTGCGCCTCGCACACGCTTGCCATTTGCATCTTTGTCGTCGTGTGTTTCCGTAAACTCAAACTTTGCCTCCCTCCCCGCTGCCGTTTTTTTTCTCTTTCTTTGTGAAACCCCTTTTGTGTGTTTTTGTTTATTTCTTTCTTTCTTTGTGTTTTCACACACTTCTACTGTTGTACCTGCGTTGGTTTGTGCCTCATTTGACCATGTACCGTCCCCGTTGCGGTTTCCCGCGGGGGGGGCGGTGCGTCTTGGGCGGAGTAAATCTGCTCTTCTCTGCGTGTTTGTTCTTTTGCTGCGAGTCCCCCCTCCCAAACTGCCGTGTGGTTGCACGCGCCCCTCTCACTGCGTGCGGGTGTTTCCGGCCCGACACACGTCTGGGACTCCTCTGTGCTGTGTGCAGTGGTCCGCCACGAGTGCCGGGGCTCTTTGTTGTTATGTATTTATTTTTTATTTTTTGAATTTATTTCGGGGCGTCTCTCTCCCTCCCGCGCGCTTTTTTTTTCTTTTTGGTTTTGTGTCCTCCCACCGTGCCCCTGGCTTTCTCCCGTCGGACGCGCAATTGTCATGCTTAAACTGCCGCGGCTTGGGGCCGCCGTTCTCTCTTTCTCTCCCTTTCTTTCTCTGTGCGTGTGCGTGTGTTATTTTCGTTTTTGTTTCTATTTTGTTTACGGCCCTTCCGCGTTGGAGCGCTGGGGCTTTGCGCTGGGCCCGTCGCCCCGCGTGCGTGTCTCTTTGGGTCATGCCGCCCGCCGTCCTGGCGGTGCCTCCCCCCACGCAGGGGCCGCAGCGGAAGCCGTGCAGGCGCCTCTTCCGTGGCTTCCTTTGCGGACCCTGTCGGGCGGTGTTTTGTGTGTTTGCTCCCCCCCCCCCATTCGTTTGTTTTCTTTTTGTTATTATTATGTTTTGTGATTTCACGTTTATTTCGCTCTTCTGCCGAGTGTAATGTGCGCGATGGCGGACGCCGCCGTCCCTCTCGCCGCGCGGCGGGCCGCAGCCCCCCCCCCTCCCGCAACACACACACACACACACCGCCAACTTTTATTTTTCTTCTGCGCCAACGCCCCCTCCCCTCCCGTGGGTGTGCCACGCTGTTTTTTGTGCCTCGTGCCAGTGCAAACGAAACGCGCAAAGAGAAAAAAAAAACAAAGACAAACACAAACACGCAATCGTGCAGGAAAAACGACGCAGGGAGCAAACGAAACTAAAACGCAGCTGCGCGGGTAATGGCCCGACGGACACGCAGCCAAATAATCAGTGAGAGCCGCATTTATACATACATACATACATATATATATATATGTATGCGTGTCTCTGTGTCTCTGTGTGTGTGTGTGGGTGCCACTAGCATTGCCTCAACGGGTGGTACGTGAAGCGCAACAAGCAAGCAAACGTTTTAAGTAAAAAAATGGCACACACACACACACACACA
>NW_021704101.1:11658-26148 GCF_003719485.1 Trypanosoma conorhini | reverse complement strand
AGAAGAGTATGAAGGAAAACGTAGATCCCCCCTGGTTATATGTAAAAGAAGTGTGTTGTCCTTTTTTTCCTTTACTTTTTCCCTCGTTTTTTCTCTCGGTTTTTCTTTCTTTCCCCTTCTCTCTCTCTCTGTCTGTGTGTGTGTGAGGGAGAGGCACCGTGTGAGGCTGCTCAGTCGGGGGTGGCGGAGAGGAGGGCGGCGTGGAGAGGAACCCGCGCGAGGCAAACGCGAAAGCAGCGGAAGGGGGCGGCGGGGAGGGACTGTTGGGAGGAAACAAACAAAAAAACAAAGACAAAAAAAAAGAGGCGGCCGCATTTCCGGCTCGGCCCGTCGTGTTTCTCCCGCACCTCCGCCCCGCCTCTCTCTCTCCTCCCGCGGCTTCCCTCCGCCGCCCGACTGGCGGTGGGCGAGTGCCACCGGCCCCGGCGCTACCAAAGCGGACAGCGGCAGCGCCTGCCGACGCCTTTTTTTTTGTTGTTTTGTGCTGGTCGTTTTCGTCGTCCCCGTCACTTAATGTTGGAGGGCAAAAAAAGGAAAAGGAAAACGCGAACGTCCAAAAACGAAAAAAAACAGGACAGCAACAAAAAAGACAAACAACTGCCCTTCGAGATGAATGCAGTCCAGTGAAAGAGCGAGAAACGGCACGACAAGAGCGTGGCATCCGTGTTGATAAAGACGTTTTACTTCCGTTTTCTCCTTGCTGATGGGCATCCGCACCGCTCTCGTGGCTGTCGGCTCTTTCCATGGCATCCTACCCGACTTGTCGTTGCTGCCACGGCGGTGCATTTTTTCTGCCTTTTATTTCTTCGCTTTGGGCGACTGCCGGTTTGGTTGTCCGCGTGCGTGCGTGCGTGTGTGTGTGTGTGTGGCTGCCGCCTAAGCGTCGCTGACCTCGTCACAGCCGCCGCCTGGGAGGGTTGTGAACGACCGGGGAGGAGGACGATTTTAACGAGGAAAGGAACAAACAAAGCAGATAGGGAAAGTGCCGTGGGGGATACTCCGTCCCTGTGCCTCTGTGCGAGAGAAGGGGCTGACTATCACGCTAGCAGCTACGTGGCACTACCACTAAAGCGTATCGCGACGGAAATGCAAGGGCGGGGCGGCGCTGCCCAGGAGGAAAAGAAGGGCGGCCCTAGCGACGCCGACGTAGAGCCCAGTGGCCTCAACGGTGGTCTGCAGGGAGATGCGGTGAACCTCGACGGTGTCGCATCACCACCCGACGAGGGGCCAGCAATGCCACAGGTCATCGTTGACCCCACAAAGGACTTGTGGCAGAACATCGTACTCAACACGAGGGAGAACCAGATGACACAGACCGAGGTAAATGTCCTGATTGTGGGAACCTCCGGTGGTGGGAAAACTAGCGTTCTGCGTCGCCTCTTCGCCGGCATGAACACCGCCAGCTCCTCCGTTCCCAAGAGTTCTCTCAAGGTGAAGCCCACCACCGCGCTGGATTACTCCTTTGCCAGGCGTAGTGACCGACACATCCCACAGGTGGCGCATTTCTGGGAGTTGGCGCAGGGCATGGAGCTGTCGCAGCTTTGTGACGTGGTTGTTACCCCGGAGAATGTGCACACGATGCTGCTGGCCATTGTGGTGGATTGCTCTGAGCCATCGACCATGTGGGACACGGTGGCGTACTGGATGAAGCGGGTGGACCGACGCGTGGTGGAGATTTCGCAGAAGATGCGCGCCAAGGGGTCCACAACGCCGGACAAACTCCTGAGTCGAGCCAAGCGCCTACTGGGCATGGACCACCCCGACCTTGGCCGCCTGCGCCTCTCCGGGATCCCAACCATTATTATCTGCAACAAATTAGATGCGTTCGACGGGGACATGACGATGCTAAAGACATTGGTGGGCTGCATGCGTTTTATCGCACATATTTACGGCGCCTACTTGATATTTACATCTGATGCGGACGCAACAAAGCTCCGCGCGGTAATGAATCATCTCCTTTTCGTCTCAAACTTTGATTTAAAGCACGTTGAGTTGGACCCTGAACGCGGTCCTGTTCTTGTCATTCCAAGCGCCGACACCTTCGCCGACATTGGCGATCCGCCAGTGTGCGACATGGGGAGTTTTCAGTCCACTGGGGACGCGGAACTTGACCGCTGGAAGGCGCCGTTGGATGCCTTGTTTTCGGCGAAGCAGTCAGGGAGGCGGATGCAGAACGACTCATTCCTGAAGCGTCTGTATGACACGGGCGAAAACGGGTTTGGGGAGCCAACCATTGATGCCGTGCAAAAGCAGAAGGAAGACGAGCTGGAGCAGTACAGGAAGGGAGCCTTCAGGCGGGATAAGAGCAACAAGGAAGACCGAGGCAAGTCTAAGGAAAAAAAAGAGAAGGGATGACACTTTTAAACTGAGCAGTGCTATGCGTGTGTATATGTGTGTGTATGCCCCCCTGGCGCCATGAACGAAGGAAGGGAGGAGCGGGCGTGGTCAGTATCCGCTCTTTCTCCCTCTCCTTGTCTATAGCCATTTTTCTTTTGTTTCCTTATATATATATATATACATATGCCTCTGTATGGCTTCTGCGGTGGGTCCCGTGTTTTTTTTCTTTTCTGCAGAACGGGTATGTGGAGGCGCTTCTCCCCTTGCGTGTGTCTGCATTCTGTGTCGGCCCACGCACTGGCTGGAACGAGCCCCGACGGTTGGCCTGCATGGCGTGTGCGGTTAGAAGAAGGCGATGAGCACACACGCGTTGGCCGTCGTGCGATGGCCAGAGGTTGTAAAGCGAAGGAAATGCATGAGCGGAAAGAGGGAGGGAAAAAAAAAATGAAAAAAAAAGACATCCTATCGCGCTTTGTTCTCTCCCTGCAGACTCCGTGGGCATTTTTCTCTTGGAGGACGAAAATTAGGTGGAAGCGGTGACGTGTTTGGAATGCGCGGTCGGCGAGAGGCGCGCAATGACACACGTAGGACCGGAGGACGCAGAAACTTCTGCCGCGGCGCCGACTCCACAGCGGAGGATGCGTGTCTTCTCCCCAGCGGGGTCGCTGGAGGCGCTTGCACGGGCGTTGCAGGAGGGTGCAGAGCGACTGCATCTTGGACCTCACGGCTTATGCGCAGCCTCGGTGAGCGTCGAGGGTGAGCTGCGGCTTTTCCGCCCAAGGGCGGGGGATGTGCTGCGGGCGACGGCAGGGTTAGAGGCATGGTGGGTGCTTTGGCGCGCGTTCCTTGCAGATTCCCCGAGCAACACAACGAGAGCATCGCCACGTGCAGACAATGAGCGTACTCCACGGCTTCTGGACGGTCAGGGTCGGCTACTTATCACGAGCGCGGCGTTGCTGCGCCAGCTGCTCTCCCCTGCCGCACAGTATCCGGTCATTTGCTCCCCGTCCTCGCTGCGCAATCGGCTTCGGCTGGTGCGAGTCCTGCGCGAGCTGACAACCCCGGGTGCTCTGCGGGACGTTCCCGTCCTCGGAGACGATGACGGCAGCGACGTGGAGCAACGCGGGGGAAGTGACGTGATTGGCAGACTGGTGCGTGCATCTCTTCGAGGTCTGCAGCCATACGTCTACGGTGCTGCTGCGGCTTCAAAGACGGCGCCACGACACGTGGTGGAGGGGTGCATTCATTTCACAATGTGCACCGAGGTTGAGGGAGATGTGCTGACGGCGCTTCGGCAACTGCTTGTGCGTCTGCTCTGGACTCCGGTCTTCCCAAGCGGGCAGGTGACCCCCGCCTCCATCGTGGCCCGGGCACGAGACGTCTTGCTTCGCCCCGCGGCATACATTGTGCCTTGCCAGGGGGACTCTGTACTTTCCTCCTGCGTCCTGCCGTTTGGCGCCTTTCTGCTGCCGACCGTGTCTCCCGAGATTTACCCGCACCACGGCACAGCCACTCCCTTCTTTGCCTTGGAGCGCCGGGCCGATGTTGATGATGATAACGATAACGATAAGCAACACTCGCGGGTTATGTTGCTGCGCATCGATGATCTGGGTGGGTTGCTGGACTTTGCACACTCCAATAAGAAGGAAGTCGCTGACAGTGAGAGTAGTCATGACACGAGTGAGGGCAGCAATGACGGAAGAAGAGTTGTGGAGCGCCACTGGACCACGGCAGAGCAGGAGAAGGCGCAGTTGGAAGCTGCCCGGATGCTTTACGAGTGGGCCAGGAAGCACGGTGTGGCGGCCATACTCACTCCTTCGCACGCACCGCCGGTTATAAAGACATATGGACTTCGTTACGACGCCACCGCCAACACAAGTGAAGCAGCACAGCGTAGTCGCCCCATCTTTATGGTAGACGAGGTGAATGAGGTCGTGTTTGACGCATTGCTGCGCCGTTTGCAGTATTGGAGACGCTGCAAACCGAAGAAAAGCGATGGTGTTGCGGAGACACCTGTTTGGTGCCCCACCGCAGCTCTTTTGCGCCGTGGTGGGTTGGTGTTGCCGGGTCAGCTTGAGGATGCGCTTGTCCCTGTGCGTCGCCTGGTATACGGGCCGTTACGCGAAGTTTGCTCTTCTGCCGCAGTGCGAGAGCCTGCGCTGAGTGGGGGCCACGGCGTGCGAGTGGTGCTGCTGGAGTTGGACGAGAGCGCGCCATTGGAAGAGGGCAGGGGTGGTCCTGAGCGAATTTTGGGGCTGAGCTCCATACTGCTCGTGGGCCCAACGGCGTCCCAGCGCCGCGTGTACATGAATTTGTTGCTCAAGTGCCTGGCGAACGTGCGGGCGGCCATGGACGCATCGCCGTCGGGCGCTGGTGTTGCTCCTGAGTGCGGGCTCGGTTATGTGCGGGCTGGCGGTGCCTTGCCGATCGCCCTCGCGCGTCAATTGCGCCTCAGTGCGGAGGCGTTGACGCGGCCAGCCGAGGCCGCCCGCGGCGCAGCGGAGGAAAGGGCCCGTCGCTGGGCAACCGCAAACGCGCCTGCGGTGGCTGCCGTGCTGCGGATGTTGGCGGAGGCGGCGTTGGAGGGGCCGCGGCGTCTGGCGGCGCATCTCACCGCCCAACACCGACCCCTGCGGCACGCGTGGCTGCGGCTGGAGAGCGATGCGGTTGGGCAGTCGAAGTCCCGCGCCGCCAACGCCATCACCGCCGCACGGGACCCACCGCTGCACGTCTGCATTCGCGAGGACGTCGCCTTCTATCGCCGCAGCCACGCGCCCCCGTCGGGGGGCGCTGGCGCCACCGACAAGGCGACAAATTACTTCTGCTGCAGCGACACGGAAAGCGGCGACAGCGACTCCGACTCCGACGGCGAAGGCACAGGCACAGGCCAGCAGGAGCGCGTGCGTGGGCCACCGCCGCTCAGTTTTGTTGAACCGATTGCGGCGACGGCGGTTGTGCTTCGCGGCGCCATAACGCTTCTGCGATTGACGTTGATGAGCGACTTCGGTGCGCCCGAGGACGTGAGTTTGTGACGCCGCCTCCCCTCCCCCCCCCCTGTCTGTTTTGTTTGTTTTGTTTGTTTGTGTTTTTTTTTATTCCTTCTCTTTCAGTGCTGCTGCGGATCTGCAGTCTGCTGCTTTGCGCCGCTGTTCTTTGCGTTTTTTTTTCTTCTTGCGCCTGTTTGCATCTTTGCTTCTCTTCTGCTTGTCGGCGGTTTTTTCTTTTTATTTGCTGCTGAGTGATACGGAACCGCTTGCCTTCGGGTGCGACTGCGTGGGCAGCGAGGGCGAGGGGCGGCGCACGCACACGGAGCGGCGGGCGGAGTGAAAGGGGAGGCAGGAAGCAACGAGAGGAAGCGAACAAAAAAAGGGAGGAACAGCCGCAACACACACGCGGGAGGAAACAGACGACACCACTAGAACAGCAGAAGCTTCGGTGGGGGGAGGAGGAGGAGGAGGAAAGAGAGAGAGGAGGGGGCGGCAGAAGAGAGGGGGCGCGGGGTCGCGCCGTGCAGAGGAGGCGGTAGCGTGAGCCATCGCCGGCGCGGGGGGCGTGTGGGGACGTGGGGGGCGGGGAGTGGAGCGGGGTGAGCGGCACCGCGCATGGAAGGGTACGAAACTTTAGGCATCCTCGGGGAGGGGACGTACGGCGTCGTCGTCAAGGCGCGCCACCGCGCCACCGGCCGAATTGTCGCCATCAAAAAGTACAAGCAGGCGGAGGACGACGATCACGTGCGTAAGACTTCTCTGCGAGAGGTGCGGGTGCTGAAGCAGCTCCGTCACCCGAACATCATCTCCTTGCTGGACGTGTTTCGCCGCGACGGGAAATTGTATCTTGTTTTTGAGTACGTGGAGAACACCATTCTGCAGCTTATCGAGGAGAAGCGCCACGGCTTGTCCCCGGAGGAGGTGCGGCGCTACACCTACCAGCTGCTGAATGGGGTGGATTACTGCCATGCGCACAACATTGTGCACCGCGATGTTAAGCCAGAGAACATTTTAGTATCAAAAGATGGAGTTTTGAAGTTGTGCGATTTTGGGTTTGCGCGGCAGTTGAGTGCCAAAGGGAAGTACACCGACTACGTCGCCACCCGCTGGTACCGCGCCCCCGAGTTGCTAGTTGGGGACGTCTCCTACGGCAAGCCGGTAGACATCTGGGCCATTGGCTGCATCTTTTCCGAGCTCTCCGACGGCCAGCCGCTCTTCCCTGGGGACTCCGACTTAGACCAGCTGGCCCTCATCATGCGCAGCTGTGGGCCCGTGCCAGAGCGAATGGTGGACATCTTCGAGCGCAACTCCCTGTACCGTCGTGTGGCCTTCCCGGCAACCCCGCTGGAGGAATCCTTGCAACGGCGCTTTTACGGTAGCAAGGCGTCGTGGTTGGACTTCTTGACGGCGTGCCTACGCACGGATCCAGTCGAGCGGCCCTCTTGTGCGGCACTGATGAATATGCCGTACTTCACGGAGGACAATTTTCGGGTAGAGTACGACGCAGAGCTGCGGGCGCTCTATGCGCAGTACCAAACACCAGCCGTGGACGCGGCAACCGTCACCTGCCCCACCGTTGTGCAGCCCAAGGCGCCGTTGTCCTCTAGCGAGGTGGAGGAAGGCGGAGAGCTGGTCTTGCCGCTGCTGGCCCTGCAGCCGAAGGGGCTGGAGGTGGAGGACGGGTGGTCGGCTGGGAATAAGGCGACGGCGGTGGGCGTTAGCGTGGCAAACGGGGGGCACGAGCCCTCCCCCTACCAGCAGCTGGGGACGCTGTGGAGCCACTACCTGGGCTCGACGGTGAGTGGCGGGGGGACCAGCAGCACCGGGGAGCTGCCGACGATTGGCACGCGGCAGATGCAAACCCACCACACGATGGCCACGCCCATCTTCAACGGCGGTAAGACGGCGGCCAAGCTGGAGCACAAAGGCAGCCAGGAGACGCCTGCTAGTCCGCTGCAGACGCTGAAGGTGGCCGGTGGCACGACGCACGGCACGGTTCAACCCCACTCGCCCTTGAGCCAACAGGGCTCGAAGGTGGGTGGCGTGCCGCAGGCAAACTCCACGCTTCCCCGCAAAAACAGGAAGAATCAAAACTTCGCCGTCTCCAAGAGCGACCCGGCGGGTGGATGGAAATTTGGTTCCCTGAAAAAGTCAATTAAGTTCGCGTACCCCATGTTTCCCGCGCTACCAAGCGGCAGCAGCTCGCCTGTGCCGACGGCGTTCACCTCCACCAACAGCGTGGCTCTCAATGCCCTCTCCGTCATGCGGGACGCAAACACCAACACGGTGCCGAAGACAATGCACAACTCTCACAGCAACACGGTGACCACGACGACCACGATGACCCCCACCACGACGGTTAACGCCGGCACTGGGGATGGGGCCGTCGGCGTCAGCAACAACCCCCTGCGGCACAAGAAGAAGCAGACGAAGCGGACGCAGGCGCTAGGAGGCGTGTCAGGCTCGCCCCCGCGAGTTTCGGGCAACAATAATTCCTACCACAGTGTGACGGGGCAGAAGTGCTCTCTTCACGATGTTCCATTAAAAAGGTAAATGCAACAAAAAAAAAGAAAAACAAAAAAGAAACGTGTAGGCGCACCTCGATGACAAGGATGCACGTACATGACGCTTCCCTCAGTAAGAAGAAGAGGGGAAAAACAAAAAGCAAAAACAAAAACAACAAAAAGAAACAAAAGGAAACAACATAAAAAAACAGAAGAGAAAAGAAAATACGGACGTAGTTTGCCTAAGTGGAAACAGTGAAGCCTTGAAAAGAACGCACAACAACAAAAGCAACGGACGTAGAAGGCAAAGAGCGAAATAGAGAGAGGACACGTACGCATGCGCACAAAGAGCGAAGACGAAGAAAAATATGAAGAAGTTGTGGGTAGGCAGAATGAACCCTGCAGTGTTTGGCCCTACAAGGATTATTGTGACACTTATATACTAGTCCTGGTGTTCAGGCACGATGGGGGAGATGTCTGTAGCCTCTAGTTGGCCTGTAGTTGTGTATGAGAGGGGTATATATGTTTATATAGAGTGTGTGAATGTAGATGTTTGAGTGTGTGCAACGAACACACGTACTTATCAGAGGTGAAGGGGGGTGGGTGTGGGGGTGAGGGGCGAGGAACACATTTGTACGGCGGCACCAACGGTTATGCACGGGGCATATAATTATATTGCGTCTCTCTCTCTCTGAAAGCGAGAGTGAGTGAGTGAGTGAGTGCTGTGCATCTTTCCCCTTCGCCCTTCCTCTTTTTTCATCAGTGAGTGTGTTGGGAGGCTTCTTGTTACCTTTTTTTTCCCCCACACTTTTTTCCATGAGCCTATTGACGCTTTTCTCCCACAGCAGTGTTTACGCCCGCGTACGCTTTACCTTTCTATTCTTGCCTTCGTTTTCTCCCTGCAGCTACGCTTCCCCACAGTTTGTAAAACTCATTTTTTTTTATTTTTGCCCCCTGCCTGAGGCCCACTTTGTCTGTGCTTCTTTGCGTGAGCCAATCATTCCCCTCCCCTTCACTGTCCCACACCTTTTCTGCGTGTGCGTGTGTGGAACTCCGCCGTCGGCCGTTGTGACCCGCTCCCTTGCGTGGTGCGGTGGGACAGGGACGGGCGCACACAGGGGCGGTGGGACGAAGAGGAGGAGGAGGAGAACGCAACACACCCGACGAGCAAACATGCGCGCGTAGACGCGGGCGAGAAATTATGTACGGAATGGCGTAGGCATTTTGTTATGTGGATGTCGTGCGTGTTTTGTCCCCTTTCTTTTTCTTTTTGCGCGCGCGTGTGTGACTGCGTCCCTGCGGCGTGGGCTGCCACCGTCACCAACAAACTCCCCCCCCTCCCCCCCTCCCTCTTTTTTTTTTCCAACTGCCGCGGTCATGTGCCCACGTCTGCCGGTGTTTTGTTTGCTTGTTTGTTTGTTTCTTCTTCCTCTCGGTCCCTCACCACCGCCGTGTCTCTAAAATTTTATTCATTTACTTCATTTTTTTTTTCTCGCCGCCCGCGGGGGGGGGGGATTGCCACCGCGCGCGGGCAGTCACGCAGCATACAACAACAATAAACTAAGAGCAAACAGGCAAAAACAAAAGGGGGGAGCTGCTCACCCAACCAGCGGTCGCTTTGAGAAGAGATTGAAAGAGGACACACACCAGGTATATAACTACATATACCCTGCACGCAGGCACAGCCGTCTCTCCCAGTCTACACACACACCCACACACAGACACATATATATATACCAAAAGCAAGCAGCGACCCTTCCAGAGAAGATGCGTATTGTTATCTCTGAAGACAGCGACGCTGTCGCCGACTACGTCGCGGGGTACATCATTGAGCGCATTCGTGACTTCTCTCCCTCCAAGGACCGGCCGTTTGTGCTGGGCCTCCCCACCGGTGGATCTCCACTGAAGACGTACCAGCGGCTGATCCAGGCCTACCGCGAGGGACGCATCACGTTCCGCAACGTGATCACGTTCAACATGGACGAGTACGTCGGACTCCCCCGCGAGCACCCGCAGAGCTACTACTACTTCATGAAGGCCAACTTCTTTGACTTTGTTGACATTCCCGAGGAGAACCGCAACCTGCTGGACGGCAATGTCCCGGACCTCCTCCATGAGTGCCAGCGCTACGAGGACAAAATCCGACAGGTGGGCGGCATTCACTTATTCATTGCTGGCATTGGCACCGACGGTCACTTGGCCTTCAACGAGCCAGGCAGCAGCCTCGACAGCCTCACCCGCGTGAAGTCCCTCAACGACGAGACTATTGCATCCAACGCGCGCTTTTTCGACAACGACGTCCGCAGGGTGCCAACGATGGCCCTCACGGTTGGCATCAGGACGGTGCTGCAGGCGCAAAGCGTCCTTGTGATTGCGACGGGGGCGAGTAAGGCGGTGGCCGTGGCGCAGTGTGTGGAGGGAAGCGTCAGCCACTCCCACCCCATCACCGCCCTGCAGTGGCACCGCTCTGCCGTCCTCTGCCTCGACAGGGATGCAACGATGGAGCTGAAGGTCAAGACGGTCCGATACTTTGAGGGGCTTCTGAAGCGCGAGGATGAGCTCCGCAGGCGCCAGGAGCGCGCCGAGCTGACGCTGGCAAAGATGTAGTCCCAGCCGCGGTGCGAGGCGGCACGCGGAGGGGCTACATTTTCCTCCGTCGGGCGACGGCGCAGCGAGGAGGTTGCCTGCCTCCCGCCGTGCGTGTGTGGGAAGAGAGGCGGAAAGTGAGGGCCCACCGCGCGGCAGCACGGCACACAAAAAGCGCACACGCAAGCGGGCAACCCCAAGCGGCACCGCAGGCAGTACGGCGGACGAAAGCAGTCTCCACTAAAAGGATTAAAAGTTGACATGGACGACGATGTCATCGCAAATAAAATGGTCAGGAGCACACGCACACACAAGAGCAAAAAAAAAAAGCGGCAAGGGAAACTGACACCTTTTTTCTTTTCTTGGATCAATGCTAAAAAAAAAGAAAAGAAAAGAGAGAGATAGATTGGGGGTGGTGGGTTTTAGGGAAGTGAAGGCTGCCGGACGAATAGAAAAAAAAAAAAGAAAAGAAACGAAAAAAAATAGAGTAAATGAAACAAAGTGGAGGACAACTGTTAGTGGCAATACGAAGCAGTTGGCAGAAGAAAATTATGGGGAGTTGGGATAAGGCAAATGGCGGGTTGAGGTTCTCTCACGGGACGCCGCCCACTCTTCTCCGGAGGCACCGCACCTCCACGTGTGGGTCGCTCTTATTTTGTATTTTGTGCTTGTTGCCTTTTGAAGGGGATTCCTCCTGTCTCTTTGCTTCCCTGGGCACCTCCTCCGTTGCTATGATTCTTTTGCCTTTCTTGGTCAAAAATACACGCCTGGGGGCAGATCCTTCTCTGGGCGTGCGAGCCGGGAGGGGGAGGGGGGAAGGAGAAAGGCATATACGTATATAAAGTAATGCAGGGAGGGGATGGGCTCAACGGCGAGGGATGAACGAGAGAATTCCATAGATTCCTTCGTGGGCGACATCCTGCGCAGTCAGTCGCTGCGGGGCCAGCTCGAGACGCCGCTTGTCGCAAACCGAGAGGAAGATGGTTTTGCGTTTGCGGCCGCTGCGCCACAGGAGCGCAACCTCCCCTCAACTGCCGCGGTTGCTCGCGGACAGGAGTCTTTCGAGGCGGCAGACGGTGGGCGTAGCGACTCCTCCCCCCGCGGTTCTAGAAAGGCATTTCAGGCTCTCTTTGGCTATGCTCTCATATTCATCAACTTTACGTTTATTATGGCGTCGATGCTGCTTATCATGTCTGGTATTGTCGCCCATGAGAATGTGGCGGTGCGCCTCTGTGAACCATGCGGTCACATTGCGTTGTCGGCCTTTATCTTTGGGGTTATTCTCTGCCTGTTCACCATCTTTGGCTTCATTTGGATACGCCAGCAGCAGATGATGTTTTTGCTAGTGTACGTTGGCTACCTCGTCATTTTATTTATCGCTCTCTTTGCTCTCATCATCGCCGCGGCCGTGCACGACCGGGACACGCAGGTTGCTTTGATGGATCCTGGCAAGTTCCTGGACGCCTGGGAGCGCGGCGTCAATAACACAAAGACGGGCCGAAGCGATGATATTTGTTTTCTGCAGGAGCACTACAACTGCTCCGGTTTCCGCGACGGCTGCTGCCTGGCCGGGGCGTGCTACAGTGCGAGTGCCCCGCCCAAGTGGGTTGATGCCGTCTGCCCCGTCTGTCCGTCCTTCCCCCCCATGTCTCCTGTCGTCTGCACCGACGTCGTCTACTCCACAGTGCGTAAAAACTTAAGTGGTTTTTTGGCCATTAGCATTTTTTCCATGGTACTCGTCCTTGTCGGCATTCTTTTTGCGTTCCTTTCCAGGAGCGCGAACCGGCTGAGGGTGGCTAGCGAGATGTGACCCAAACCGCGCCCTCGCTGCGCCCGACGTAGCTGAAGGATCCCTCCCTCTCTTTCTCTCTTTCTTTCTCTCTCTCTCTGTGTGTGTGTCTTTTTGTGTTCCATTGCGGCGGACCTCTATTTTGCACCGTGTTGACGGTTGCGATGATGCTGCTTCTTGCTTTTCTTCCCGGCCGCCGCACCCGCGCCAAATAACAATGGCAGGAGTTTGATTCGGTAAGGCCTTGTAAGCAAAAAAGGAAGCCACGAGCAAAAGACAACAACAACAACAACAACAAAAAGAGAAGATAAGGGAGGAGCAAAAAAAAAAAACAAACAAAGATGCAGACGAGACAGAAACAGGCACTAGGCATTAACGGCACCCGCACAAGTGGACTGCCTGTGCGCCGTGAGAATGTGACGGCGGCAATGGCAGTAGCCAATATTGTGAAGTCCTCACTTGGGCCTGTTGGCCTTGACAAGATGTTGGTCGACGACATTGGCGATGTCTGCGTGACAAACGACGGTGCCACGATTCTTAAGAGCCTAGACGTGGAGCACCCCGCCGCCCGCCTCCTCGTTGACCTCGCCCAGCTCCAGGACAAGGAAATCGGTGACGGCACCACGTCGGTTGTTATTATTGCCTCTGAGCTGCTCAAGCGTGCGCAGGACCTTATTGTGCAGGGCATTCACGCCACAAGCATCATTGCCGGCTATAAACTCGCCTTGCGTGAGGCAGTGCGTTACCTTAAAGACAGCCTCAGTGTGCCAGTGGATGAACTGGGCAAGGACGTCCTCCTCAACGTTGCACGTACCTCAATGAGCAGCAAGATCCTCAGCTCTGATGCTGACCTGTTTGCCAAAATTGTCGTGGATGCGATTCTTTCCGTTAAGACCGTAAATGAACTGGGCGATGTCGTGTACCCCAGAAAGGCGGTGAGTGTCCTGCTTCAGCACGGCAAGAGCGCCCGAGAGTCGATGCTGGTTCAGGGTTTCGCACTGGGGCTTTCCCGTGCGGCGCAGGGCATGCCAACTTCGGTGCAGAATGCTCGTATTGCGCTCGTCGACTTTGACCTGCGTGCGGTGAAGATGAAGATCGGCATCAACATCACCATTACCGACCCCAGTAAGGCAGAGGCCATACGCCAGCGCGAGCTCGACATCACAAAGGAGCGCATTAAGAAGATGATTGCCGCGGGCGCCAATGTGATTCTGACTTCCTGGGGTATTGAGGACAGTATGATGAAGTACATGGTGGACGAGGGCGTGCTTGGTGTGCGCCGGGTAAAGAAGGACGACATGCGTCGCATTGCGAAGGTCACCGGGGCACAAGTGGTGCACACGCTCTCAGATCTTGAGGGGGAGGAGGTCTTTGACGCCAAGTGGCTCGGCAAGGCGGAGTGCGTCTACGAGGAACGCTTTGGCGAGGACGACGTCATCATCATCTCCGGCACGAGCAACGCGACGTGCTCCAGCATCATATGCCGAGGTGCCAACTACATTGTGCTGGAGGAGATGGAACGCGCGTTGAATGACGCACTGTGGGCGGTGGCACGCACGCTGGAGGCTAGCTCCGTGGTCGCCGGCGGCGGCGCGGTGGAGGCGGCGCTCTCAGTGTACCTCGAGAACTTTGCCCACACCCTCGGCTCCCGCGAGCAGCTGGCGATTGCGGCCTTCTCCGAGGCGCTGCTCATCATCCCAAAGACCTTAGCGCTGAATGCCGCGATGGACGCGACGGATCTGGTGGCGCGGCTGCGCGTCGTGCACAGCGAGCAGCAGACTGCGGGGAAGGGCAAGGGCACCGAGCGCTTCTTCGGCCTCGACCTCATCGAGGGGAGCCTGCGCAACAACATGGAGGCCGGCGTGCTGGAGCCGCAGCCAAGCAAGATCAAGTCGCTGCACTTTGCCACTGAGGCGGCCATCACGATCCTCCGCATTGACGACTGCGTGCGCCTCAACCCCGAGGACGAGGAGGAGCGCCGGTAGACGAAGTCGCTTGCAGAGACGAGGCCGCGCGGGGGGGGGGGGGCGGGCGTGCCTCCTGCGGGGAAGTCCCCCAAGCCATCGGCGTGCGTGTGCGCACATAACAACGCGAAGGGGCGGTGAACTAAAAAATAAACCTTCGCGGAGGCGGCGAAGACGGGCAAAGGGACGCCAAGCGAGCAAACAAACAGAGAGAAAAGGAAGATGATGAAGATGGAAGCTGCCTTAAAAGAGGGAAGGAAAGAAAGAACGAAAAAAAGAAAAAAAACATGGGAAAAAGAAAAGAAAAAAAAGAAGAGGGAAGT
>NW_021704101.1:0-11523 GCF_003719485.1 Trypanosoma conorhini | reverse complement strand
AAAAAGAAAAGAAAAAAAAAAGAGAGGGGAAGTAAGAGTTACATTGGCGGGCGGGGGAAGGAGGGCAACCACAATTGACGCGGCAAAAGCAAAAGACGCGCAGGAAAGCGAAAAAAAAAAAAGGACAAGGCTAAGGCGAGGCCTGTGGAAGGAAGACAGAAGGGCCGGTTTCTTTTTTTTTCCCCCCGGCATCTTTCCGCTGTGTTTTTGTGTTTGTTGGTTCTCTCCCCGCTCCGCCGCAGCCGCAAATATTTGAAGGAGCCGGCAGAGGCGAGAGGAGGAAATCGCAGGGAAAGTCATCCCTTCAGTTCCCGACGGACACGATGGATGCACGCGTGCCTGTGCCCGTCGTTCTCTTTCTTTCTCTCTGTGTATGTGTGTGCCGCCACTTCCAACGCGGTGGTGCTGGGCGCCCTTCCCCTTGCGGCCTTTTTCATTCCCGCCGCCCCCTCTTCTGCCGCAGTTCTGCATTATCGCACAGTCAAAAGTGAGCGGTGGCTGTCAAAGTATTCAAAGGGGGAACAAAAGGAGGGGAAACAGTTTTTCACGTCAAAGGCGGAAGTGAATCGAAGGAAAGGGGAATACCCAAACAAAGCAAAAACCAAAAATAAATAAAAAAAGAAAAACGGCTGAGCCAACTGCCCCGGCGTTGGAAGGGAAGAACCGACGCAGAAAAGCATACATGACACACCCCTCCGAAGATGAACTGCAAGCGCCACGCAAAACAGGCTTGACGCCTCCGCTTCAAGGTGAAACACAAGTATCCTCTGCCGGGGAAAGCGCCCTTTCGGGGGCGTTGGAGGGACTGCTCTCTGTGAGTTACCTTCGGCAACACGCACAAGAGGTGTACGATGCCGCGACGTCTGACCCTGCCTCTCCGGCATCCCTCTTGGCAGCCATGGACGACAGCCTCACGGTGCCTCTGTCGTATTTGCTGCGCCTCCCGGCTGTGCGGGACGCCGTACCAAGCGGATTGAATAACGAGAGGACGGCAAACCTCTTCGCAGCCGCCACGCGCAGGTCAGAAAAAATAGTGCTGCGCAGCACGCTGAAGGAATTGCGAGTCGGCCCCTTCCCCCAGGCCTTCTCCCGTTCTCGCTGCACACTGCACGTCCAAGGCGTGAGCAGCACGCTGACTTTGTCAGACGTTCAGGCCGTGATTCCACGGCACCCCATTTTTCACTTCTACCGTCTCTCTCAGGATACTGTAAATGTTACCTTTGAAAATGCCCGGAGCGCAAAAGAAGCGTTTGTGTTGCTGCAAGGGAGGACCTTTGGCGGATGCAACGCGGTGCAGGTAAAAATGCGTATGGAAAGCGAAAAACACCCGCAACTTCTTTCCCAACGACGCACTTCCAGGATGGGCGCAACCTCAGCAGCATCAACAGCTACTAATGCAAATGCCACTGCTACTAACTCCGTTTCACCTGTGGTGCCAATTGACGCATTTTTACCATTTTCCAAGACGGAGGAGGATTCTTTTGCTTGGTCACCGTGGAAAAAACCACACAAGTGTGAGCTGTTGCCTCAGCCATATTCTTCACTGCCGCAGCAGCAACAGCAGCATGCGGACATGCATCCACCTGCTGGGAGACGACGCATGCTTAATAATGACCCCATGAAAGGGGTGATTCCAGAGTATGCCCCTTCCAATATGAATTTCATGACGATGCCGAGGTATATGTGGAATTATGCCGCCACTGCTGCTAATGGGAACGACGCCTACCAACGACAGTGGGATGAGCATGATTCTTTCTCAAGAAGCAACAAGGCGTTTGCTTCTTCGAGCAGTGGGACGGGAATGCGGCCCTCCGTCTTGACACCCCCGTGCCCGGTGGGCAACGACTACCCGAGCGCCGGGGATGGCGCGTGGTTGCCGTGCGGCTCGCGTCCAGACCCCGAATTCATGGGGTGTCATGCTTCCTACGCATTTGACGTACCAACCACCGTAAACGGCGACAGTTACGCGAATGCGCCGATGGAGCCCGCACAGCACCCCAGCAGCGGGGCGGGGTGGGAACCACGCAGGCGTCGTGTCCAGCGGGATCCATACAAGGGGGGTATTTTAGTCGATAGCCCCGAGGTAAACAATGACGCCTTAACTGTTTGCGTATCACCGGGATCCATTGTAAACTACAAGCCGCGGCGCGTTGATTACCGCATTCTTTCCCCGCGCGCGTTCCATCCTTCGTCGTCAGTAGAATCTACTGATCGACCGAAAGTGGTGTCATCCGCGACGGACGACGAGTCCCCCACCCAACTTACCCCCTACGAAACAAGCAGTCAGACGCAGAGTGAAGCCGACAGCACTGGGCCACGGCAGATATCATGCGGAGGGAGCTGAAGCGGCACTCTCGCGTGCTGACCATTTTCCCACGCCGCAAATGTTCCCAAAGGAAGATGTAACTATGCCAAACTGTATTGGTGGACTGACGCACTGCATGCCTTTTTTTTCTTTAATTTTTCTTTTTGTTTTTCTCTTCTCCTTGAAATCGAAGCCGAAGAGTAAGCCGAGAGCAGACAACCAAAAGGAGATATCCATTTGTCTACCTCAGTGTCTCCATGTATCTACGTGTACATCAGGGAAAACCATGACGCGTTTCAGCTGAGGAGCAGGAAGGGAACACTGAAGACTAGAGAGAAGCAAAAGGGAAATGCACCACAAAACGAAATTGGATTTAATGCATAGTTGTAAACAAAAAAAAGACATTTTTTTTCTCCGTCTTTTTTTTCGTTGTTTTTTTTCTTTTTGTTTTTGAGTAATTATGTTGTGCGGCAGAACCCCGGCAAAACCCACAAGTATTTTTTTTGTTTTTGTTTTTCTTCTTCCCCTCATCCTTTTTGTTTAGTTATTTATTTCTTCCAATTGTCTGCTGCAGCCTTACTTTTATTTTGTTTGAAGCTTGTGGAAGGGGGGTGAGCGAAGATGCGGCCAGCAAACTGCGCGGGCTTATTTTTTTTCTTTTGTGTTTTTTTTCTCCCTTCTGGTTAAACGTGCCTTGTTTTCTTTACTTATCGCTTGATTTGTTTCCTAGGAGAAAAAGAAAGCATTTTAAGGGGACGAGTGCAGTTTGTGTGGGTTTGTGTTTTGCTTTTGCCTCTTCAGGGATGACCGCTGCCGCCTGCACGGCTCGGAAATAGATTGTGAAGGGGGTGGGGATGGGGGACTGACATGCCTTTTGTTGAGCAACTCCGCCAAGACTGGCTGCTGCAGGCGTCGAGGTGGGCCAGGGAACCGCTGCGGTGCTCCCCCAACACTTCCCCCACGCAGGCGGAAGCATGGGCCGTTTTGCTTGCCTTGCTGGCATTCGCCGAGGGTTTGCCCCCAACGCATGGGTGCCTGCAAGAACACTGCCTCGTCGCGGGGTGACGCCTTTGAAGAGGAAAGCAGTGAGCCTTGGCACGGCAAATAGAAGTTGTATTTTGTGTGTTATTTTTGACGTCCACGAAATCGGCACGCCTTGAGCACACGTGCGGTCACAGGGCATCTCCGCGCGGATGGTGCGCCGCGTGGCCTAACGACGGCCACTTTCTGCGTTCACGAAGGGAGCCGGACTGGCGCGGGTTGGTCTGCGGGCCAGCCACTTTGCTGGGGGCCCGTCCGGGGTGGGAAGATGCGTCCGCCAGGCCGAACTGCGGTCGCCTTGTTTTGCCCTTTCCCGCTGCGGGGGGAGGGGCGGGGGGCCGCCGCCAGGCGGATACTCCTCGCGGAGGCGTGCGGCCGTGGAGCGGTTGTTGCCCCGCCCGCGTGAGGGAAGTCCGCCCATTGCGGTGCTCACTTTTGTGCCTGGCGCCCAGGTCCCGAGGGGGCCAACTAACATCTTCGCCGTTTAACGACCGTACCACGTGCATACCCCTGCTGTTATTTTACTGTGTCTATACTGTGAGGGAAAACAGGCGACTTTCATTCCAGAGAGTCGTTACTTCTGAAAATATATATATATATATATATATATACACATGTGTGTGTGTGTGTCTGTGCGTCTCTCGTGCGTCTTTCTGTGCACCGCCGTCGCTTCGTTCCTCTGCTTTCTCTATTTGTTTCTTCCTTGCGTCACTCGGGGTGTGACGTGCCCCCCCCCCGTGGGCCGCTCATCCAACCCCAAGCGACGGCGAGGTGGAGGTGTGCAGAGGAGGGCACGGGGGGTTCTATTGCTACGACCACTTCGTTATCATCGGCACTGTTCGGCTTCAATGGCGTCAGACAAAATGGGCGGCGGCGGCGGCGGTGTGCGTGAGCTCGGCACCGTAACGGCAGGCATGGCCATGATGAACTTTGATGAAAAGACGCGGCCATATACGCGGGCAGACTTTTTGAAGTTTCTGCAGAACTACGAGGAGAATTTGAGCCCGTCAGAGATGCGACTCATTGAAAAGGGAATGCTTGCCACTTTCCTGGGGATGCCGCTTGGCTTCCTTCTCGGCTACAAGCTCAGCTCGCGCCTTGCCTGGCATCGCGTCGTCCGTGCGTTCGCCACGGTCGACGGCAAGGAGGCTGCAGGCAAGCCGTCGTGGATAGTGCGCAACATCTCGGGCATCGGAAAGACGCTCTTCGGGCTGACAGCGGCGACGATTCCGTACTTGCTGGTGCAGCAGTGGTTTATCTCCCGCGTGCTGGAACTGGACGAGCACGAGAGCAACCTGTCCTTTCACGTGCGGCGCCTCATGATCACGCAGCGCAGCGGGATGATGTTCAAGCGCACAGCCACGCGGGAGGTGACACGCGAGGAGCAGGATCGGCTCCTGCAGGAGGCCACCGAGCAGATGGAGGAGAACCGTTCGGGCCGCCGCGGTGGTGCCCCCGCAGGGGCGATGGACGTCAACTTGCGCTTGGGGCAGCAGGTGATGACGCCCGTGGCGCAAAGTGGCTACAGGCCCATGCCGGGTCAGCCACCATCGTGAGGGACGACGGCGGCGACGTAGATGCTGGGGGAGGGGAAGGGGGAGCGGGAGGGAGGCGGAGAGCGAAGGGTACAGAAGAGCGGCGGGCCAACATGAGCACCAGCAAAAATGCATCTTTACCCCCTTTTTTTTACACACACACACACACACACATGCGAAAAAAAACTGACCGAATCCCTCAATTTGCGCCTTGTAAATTTTGCATTCCTTTACGGTGTGTTTTTCTTTTTTATTGCTCCTCTTCACTGTTTTCTTGTTATTTGTCTTTTGTTGCCTTGTGCACGTAGTTGGGCGCACAACGTCCACAGCGAACCCACACACACACACACATACATATACACGGCTCTTTGCGGTTTTGGCGAAGTAAAGCGTTGTGTCACAAACACACACGCAAGAGGGGAGCGCCGAGAGAGACACGCGTGCAAGAAGGGGGTTAACATCGGCAGGTGGGCGGAAGCGACGGGGCGGCGTTGTCAGGCGTTGCTGCCAGACAATCCTGCCGTCAAGCGTGACAATGGCAGGAGCACCACGAAGTGCGTGTCCGACGCCTCTCATTCTCGTTCTTCTTCTTTCGCTGCTGTGTTTCGCCGCTCCCACCGCGGCCTTCTTTGGCAGAGGGGGACAGGCACCTGCACCTCCCCCCGCGGAGCAGGAAGAGGTGGACTACTACGCCGTGCTTGGCTTGACCGAGGAGGCCACGGAGAAGGAGGTGCGGCAAAAGTTCCGTGAGCTCTCCCGCAAGTACCACCCTGATGTGGCAAAGTCTGCGGAGGCCAAGGCGATGTACGGCAAGATTAACCGCGCGAACGCGGTTCTCTCCGACAAGAAGAAGCGTCGCATGTACGACATGCGGGGTGAAGAGGGTCTGCGGCAGCTGGAGCTGGCATTGAAGCAGGGTGACCAAGGGAATTCCATGGATCCTTTTGCCCGGCTCTTTGGCATGGGTGGCGGCGGCGGCCTGCGCGGGTCTAATTCTGAGGGCACACTTCACGTCGATCTCGAGGATGTGTATAGGGGAGGTAAGAAGGCCTTTGTGTTTAACAAGCAGAAGGTGTGCACCAAGTGTAAGGGTAGTGGCGCCTCCAAGGGCAGTGGCGTGGTGATCTGCTCGCACTGCCGCGGTCACGGTGTTGTGATTCAGCGTCTGCAGCTCGCCCCGGGCATGTACCAAGACATGCAGCAGGCCTGTCCGCAGTGTCAGGGAAAAGGGCGGGTGGCAAAGCACAAGTGCCCCGCGTGCAACGGCAACAAGGTTGTCCGCGGCGACGTCACGCTGACGATGGATATTGAGCAGGGCGTGCCTGAGGGGCACAAGGTGAGGTTTGAGATGGAGTCCGATGAGTCGCCAGAGCTTGTTCCCGGAGACCTCATCATGACGGTGCTTACGAAGCCGCATCCGCGCTACTCGCGCCGCTCAAACGGCCTCGACCTTGACGCCTCGCTTACCGTGACGCTGAAGGAGGCACTCTTGGGCTTTGAGCGCCGCATGGAGCACCTGGACGGGACGGAGGTGGTGGTGCGCGCCACCGGCGTGACGCCGTACGGGAAGGTGCTGAAGCTCCGCGGCAAAGGCATGCCGCGGCACCACCTGCCGTCGGAGAAGGGGGACCTCTACGTGAAGGTGATGTTTGAGCTGCCAAGGTCCCTGACGGAGGCGCAGAAGAAGGAGATTGCGGAGCAACTCTGACGGAGGGGCAGGCGGACGTCCCCGGACCGCGCGGCACCAGCATCAACATGGCTACTACTACTACTACTGCGTGGCCGGCCTATCTTTTCTCTCTTTCTCTTTTTTTTTTGCTCTCGCCTCGTTCCTCTTTCGCGTCTTACTTGCTCCCCACGACGACACAGCGGAGGGAACGCGGCAGTGCAAGCATCCATGACGGGAAACGTCGGAAAACTGAGAGAAGGCGGGACGCAGGGCGGCTTGTTTTATTTTTCTTCGTCTCCGTGCATGCGTGTTGCACTCGCTTTGGTGCTGCTGTTACTGGTGGATGCTGCTCGCTGGAAAGTGCTTCTTCTTTTGTTTAATCGGCCTTTTTTTTCTTCTCTCTCTCTCGCCCTCTTTTTCTTTGTTCTTTTCCTTCTGGTGCACGCTGCCCCCCTCACCTTTGCAACTGGCGGCACACCACGGAGTGAGCAGGCTAAAGGAAGCAAGCACAAGCAAGCAAGCGAAGCAGCAGGGCGAGGGTGTAAGGAGAGAAGCGAGAAAACAACGTCTGCACATAATGTTCCGTCGTTGCGCAGTCAAGTTTAACCCGTACGATGTCGTTGTGATCGGTGGCGGTCCTGGCGGTTACGTGGCCGCCATTAAAGCCGCGCAGCTTGGCATGAAGACGGCGTGCATCGAAAAGCGCGGCTCCCTGGGCGGCACCTGCCTAAATGTTGGCTGCATTCCGTCGAAGGCGCTCCTCCACGCGACGCACTTGTACCACGACGCCCATGCCAACTTCGCCCGCTACGGCCTCATGGGCGGCGAGGGCATCACCATGGACACCGCCAAGATGCAGCAGCAGAAGGAAAAGGCGGTGAAGGGGCTCACGGGGGGCGTGGAGTACCTGTTCAAGAAGAACAAGGTGACCTACTACAAGGGCGAGGGCTGCTTTGAGACGGCGCACAGCATCAAGGTGAACGGCCTGGACGGAAGCTCGGAGGTGATTGAGGCGAAGAAGACGATTATCGCCACCGGCAGCGAGCCGACGCAGTTGCCCTTCCTGCCGTTTGACGAGAAGGTGGTGCTCTCCTCCACGGGCGCCCTCGCGCTTCCGCGTGTTCCGAAGTCGATGGTAGTGATTGGCGGTGGCGTGATCGGCCTCGAGCTCGGCAGCGTGTGGGCGCGGCTGGGGGCGCAGGTGACGGTGGTTGAGTTCGCGCCCCGCTGCGCCCCGACGCTGGACGAGGACGTCACCAACGCCCTCCTAGGCGTCCTCGCAAAGAACGAGAAGATGAAGTTCATGACGAGCACAAAGGTGGTGAGCGGGACGAACAACGGCGACAGCGTGACCATCGAGGTGGAGGGGAAGAGCGGCAAGCGCGAGACGCTCAACTGCGAAGCGCTGCTGGTGTCCGTTGGCCGCCGCCCGTTTACCGCCGGCCTGGGCCTCGACAAGATTAACGTCGCGACCAACGAGCGCGGCTTCGTGAAGATTGGCGAACACTTCGAGACCAACGTCGCGGACGTGTACGCCATCGGCGACGTCGTCGACAAGGGCCCGATGCTTGCGCACAAGGCGGAGGAGGAGGGCGTCGCGTGCGCCGAGAACTTTGCGGGGAAGCCCGGCCACGTGAACTACGGCGTTATCCCCGGCGTCATCTACACGATGCCGGAGGTGGCCTTCGTCGGCAAGAGCGAAGACGAGCTCAAGCAGGAGGGCGTCGCGTACAAGGTTGGCAGGTTCCCGTTCAACGCGAACAGCCGCGCGAAGGCGGTCGCCACCGAGGACGGCTTTGTGAAGGTTCTTGTCGACAAGACGACGGACCGCATTCTCGGCGTGCACATTGTCTGCGCCGCGGCCGGCGAGCTCATAGCGGAGGCCTGTCTGGCCCTGGAGTACGGCGCGAGCTCCGAGGACGTTGGCCGCACCTGCCACGCCCACCCGACAATGTCCGAGGCCGTGAAGGAGGCGTGCATGGCGTGCTTCGCAAAGGCCATTAACTTTTAAACTTTCTGGGTGGCGGTTATAAACAAAGCAAGAAGGTAACATTACACGCGGAGGTGCCCATACGTAAACACGCGCTAGTAGGGATGGGCCAAAAGGAGGGGGCGGGCAAGAAGGCGCACCTTGCATGAACAGGGCGAGACAAGGAGCAAAGGCGTAGAGGGGGAATAAAGCAATAATATATATATATATATAATATAGGGGAAAACCAGCAACAACAGACAAAAAGAGAAGTGCGTCTGTGTCTGTGTGTTCGTGTGTGTGCGTGTGTGATGTGAATCAAAAGAGGCAAGGAAGCTGCTACGGAGGGGAGGGGGAAAGAAGGCAAGAAAGACACGTCGTGGGTCTCTCTCTCTCTCTCTCTCTCTCTCTGCGTGTGTGTGTGTGTGCTATTGGAGCCCACGCCGCACTTGCCAGATGGTGCAAGTGAGCGCATTGCCATTGCCGCCCAACGACGTGTTAAACGAGACCAATTTGACCGCATGGGTGCGTGTGTGTGTGTTGGGAAGGCAAACAGACCCCGTGGGATTCCGCGTAGCGCACATGAAGCGCGTGGGAGAAATAACTACTCCAACTCCAAAATGGCACGGCAGAAACAGTAGCAGCAGCGGCAGAAAAAAAAGAAGAAAAATAAGAAGCAGCATCAGCGGAGCACGAGAAATGCGTCGCAGGGTTTTCTTCAGCTGCGACTCAAGGAGGATGGGTGGGTGCGTATGTGTGTGGGGATGCTAGTAGAGGCGCAAACAAACAAACAAACAAAACCGGAATAAAACCGAGAACTGAGGCAGCCGCGACGGTGCATGAACCACACACACTTCACTCCTTTTTCTCCCCCAAATGTGCTCGTGGGTGTCGCTGCTTGTCTGCGCGCAGCTGTTAGGGACGGACTGACCGACGTGTTTCGTTGCCTCGATCACTTTTCCTCCCCTCACTCTTTCTTTCTTCTCCCACAAAACCACCCCTCTCTGCCTCCTGTTTTTTTTCTTAGCAAATAAGTTTAAAAAATTGTTGTTGTTTGTTTTTTCTTTTTTCTTCCCTTTTAGCAAATGACACTCATGAGGTCCCCCTCACGAGAACTGCGGCCGCCCGTCAAACGTGGGCGGCACCTGTTCGTGGGCGTTTTTTCTTGCCCCGGTTTAACTCGTGCCTGGGGGCGCACACACACGCACGCACGCACGCACGCACTCCGCCTCCGCCGCTCTCTCGCCCACCGCTGCGGGGGCTTGTGAGCTGCCGACAGCCGCGGGCGCGATTTCCGAAGTTGTTCCCATCGTTTCTCTTCGTCTTTTATTTTTATTTTTATTTTTCCTCCGCTCGCGCACACCGCGCAGAGACGCGGAGGGACTTAGACGCAAATTAGAGGTGCCGGACGTCAGACGAGCAAAAAACAAAAGGGAACAAAACCAACTCGCAAGGAACGAGCGGCGGAGGACAAAACTCGCACAAACAGCGGCAGCGGCGGAGACAAGGAGGGGACGCAGCGAGAAGACAGTCATCCGACAGGGCGCCACTGCGGACGGCTTGGAGGAAGGAACGGGGGTAGGGGAAAAAAGAAGAAGGAAGGAAGTAAAGAAGGGTGAATTGGGACACGGGACGTGTTGGTGCCTCTTAGACGCGAGTCACTGCCATTTCTCACGGTAAACCCTCTAAGCAGCCAGCATGAACCCGACAACGACTCTGCGTGAGGTGTCAAACCTCTCGGGCGGCATTGGCGATGTGAAGCAGCGCCTCGCGCAGCGTATTGGTAGCAGCTGGGATTCCTATCGCCTTGCCCCCTCTACCATCGTGCCTAGGTCAAGCCTCTACGACCTCCGCCCCGGCACGAGGGAGAGGTCGAAGGAGATGCTTGTAAGCCCCCACGCCGATCGCCGCCACGCCGACAACCCTGTTTTCTGCACCGACATCGTCAAGGACATCACCGCCATGTACATGGACAGCGAGAGGCAGACGGAGGGGAAGGCAAGCAATGGCCGGATTCTGGCGTCGCCGAGGTACTTGACCTATCAGCCAGAAATTAATGAAAAGATGCGTATGATTCTGGTGGATTGGCTCATTGACGTTCATCTCAAGTTCAAGCTTCACGCGGAAACAATGTACTTGGCGGTGAACATCTTGGATCGCTACCTTTCCACTGTGAATACCAAGCAGCCGGCGGGGACGTACGTGGCCCGATCGCAGCTGCAACTAGTCGGTATCACTGCCATTCTGCTTGCCGCCAAGTATGAGGAAATTTGGCCCCCAGAAGTGAAGGAGTGTGTACACATCAGCGCCAACACATACACACGGGATGAGGTCCTCAAAATGGAGCGCAGCGTTTGCTCTGCCTTGTCCTTCCGCTTGACGGTCCCAACGCCGTTCCCCTTCCTAGTGCGTCTGCTGAACGTTATGGAGGGGTTGGACCGCTCTGGCTCCTTGGGCGAGGAATACAACATCTACCTGACCCGACTGCGTCACACTGCCTTCTTCTTTTTGGAGCATGGCATGCTTGACTACAAGTGCCTGCAATTTACCCCGGCCCAGCACGCGAACGCCTCGCTGTTTCTCGCCCTTATAACTCTGCGAATCAAACAAAAAGGCGGCTCTTGCTCCTTTGACGGTGAAACAATTTGGACACGTCAGCTGCAGCACTACAGCAAGGCAAAGGTGTCTGAGTTCAAGGCATGCGCCGAGGCCATACTGGAGTTTGTGAACTATGTTCCCACCACAAAGTACCAGGCGGTGCGGCGCAAGTACAGCAGCGCAAGGTACGGCGAGGTGGCAAAGCTCATCATGCCTAACGAGGTCCCCGACTACTGAGAGCAACACAAGAAGCAAAAGCTTGCTGTCCTGCCCCTCACTCTCTCACGCTTGTAGGTGGTTATGCGCATTTCCGTCCGAGAGAAAAAAAAATGAAAGAAATTAAACAAGAAAATAAGAAGAAAAGAACAAGAGAGAGAGAGAGTGAGAGAGAGAGAGGAAGGGAAAA
>NW_021704100.1:73004-76286 GCF_003719485.1 Trypanosoma conorhini | reverse complement strand
ATACATATATATATATATATATATATATATTTGTACGTATGTTTGTATATGTTTATCCGTCTGTACATAGAAAGAAAGAAAGAGAGAGAGAAAGGGAAGCTAGAAGATGGGCGTTGCCTTTTTGTTTGTTACTTTTGCGGGGGGTCGGGTGGGCCCTGTGGGTTTGATTGCTACATCTGCGTATCCCTCTATGCGTGTGCGCGTGTCCTCTCATGGGATTGGATCAGGGCGACTACGTCCCTAGTTTCACCTCTAGAATATTTGTCTACCTCTGTGCACCCCTTTCAGTCAGCGTGGGTGGAAAACAACGCTGTTTTCCACTCTGCTCCCCATTCACCCAGGTTTTTTTTGGTTTATTTGTTGTTTCCCCCCATTTTGTTGTGTACCCGCACGCTGGCGCGCGCCGGTGCGGCTGTGGCGTCGCGCCGCTTCATGCCCCTTTTCGTTTTCTGGCCTCTTTCCCTCCTTCTTTTTTTGTGTGTGTGCTCCCCCACGGGGCTCACTCGCGGTGCAGGGAACAGGGAGCCACTGAGGGGAGGAAGAGGAGGCGACCCGCGAGTTGCAGAAGGGAGGGGAAAGCGGCAGGGACGGAGGGAAACAGAGGCCACGCGAAGGCAAAAGCAAGAAAAGCAAAGCAAGAGAAGAAGAAGAAGAAGAAGAAGAAGAAAAAATACATCCATTTTCCCCGCCGCCCGCCTACCCCCCACCCCCAGGGGCACTTAGAGTTCCTTCCCTGCCGTCCACAATGGCGGGTCGCACCATAACGTCGATGTGCCTCGTGGAGGAGGAGTCCCCGGCGCCCCTGCTTGTTGGCCGGGAGGACGGCTCCATTGAGTTTTATGCCTCCACCGACGCTGCCTACTTCGGCAAACCGTTGCTGACGCTCTACGGCCACACCAAGGCCGTCACAGCCATCTTCGCCGCCTCCCCGGAGGAGGCCTTCACCTGCGCCATGGACGGCACGGTTCGCCAGTGGTCCACCGACCCAGAGCAGGAGGAGGCGAAGCGGTGCTTAAAGGCGTCAAAGGTGGCCACCCCGCTGCGGTGCCTCCGCATGCATGAGGGCACGATTTACACGGGCGGCGATGACGGCTGCCTACACCTCATTGACGGGCCGCGGCGAGCCTCGTGGCCGGGGCACAACGACGCCCTCTCTTGCATGGCCGTTGTCGGCGAGGACTCGCAGAACATTATCACGGGCGGCTACGACAATCAAATCCGCGTCTGGGACATAAAGCTGGGAAAAACTATTCGACTACTTACGGGTCATCAGAATCACATCAAATGTCTGCGTCTTATTGCGGGGGGAGAATTGCTCCTCTCGTTCGGGCGCGATCTCACGGTGAAGATCTGGCGGCTGCCGGAATTCGGCGAGGAGGACGAAGAGGACGCCGCCCCCGTCGCGGCCGACGCAAATCGCCACGCAACCGTCTCCTTCACGGAGCCGGTGAACCCCACGGCGGCGGCGGCGGAGCGTCCCCCCTCCGCGGAAGCCGATGGCGGGGAGGCCTCGGGAGAGGCGCAGGGCCCCGCACTGGCCGACCCTGACGCGGGTATTGAGGCCGCAGGGAGCCTAGCCACCGATCAGTACTATGCTGCGGTGCAGGCCGCAAAGGCGGTGAAGTCTGCCATGAAGACGCGCCCTGAGCCACCGATTCGGCAACTGCGGCCTGTAGGAACGATTGAAATTCCAGAGGTGCCTCACGTTGTGGCCGCCACAAGCAACGAGGCGCCTTACTGCTACATCGGCGCCTCCGACGGGTATGTGTTAGGCATGAATGTGCGTGCGCTGTCACGCTCTGTGCTGCTGTTTCTTTCACGCAATGAGGCGAAGTTGCGGGCCGACACCCGTGAGACACGCCTGACACTGCGGTTGGCGGTACGCGCCATTAAGAAGCGGTGCCGAAAGGCGATTCAGCAGAAGCAGCGGGAATTGCTGCGCGCTGCAAAGAAGGCGCGGGCCGCAAAGAGGGCAGAGGAGCGAAAGGAACGCGCGGCCGCGCGTGCCGCTGCGCGAGCGGCGAAGGCCGCCAATCGCGCCGAGGAGGAAAACGATGAGGAGGAGGAAGACGAGGAGGAGGAGGACGGGGACGAGGCGCCGGGCGCCGAGGAGGAGGAGGAGGAGGAGGAGGAGGAGCAGGAGGAGGAGGAGGACCCCCTCGCCCTGTTAGACGACGCGCAGCGTGAGGAGCTTGCCAGCTTCCGGAAGGAGCAGGAAAAGGAGCGCGACGACGAGATCGCGTCTTTGCGCGGCGCCGCGACTGAGCGAAATAAGGCAGTTGAAAAAATCGGGCTCGCCACGTACGACACCTCTCGCGACCAGTTCTTTCGCTTGAGTTTCACGAGCTACAAAAAGATTGGGGGACGAGGCGGTGCTGGGGCTGGTGGCGCTGCCCGGCAGCACCTGCTGCGCCGCCCAGTCAGACTGCGTCAAATCCGTAGACACCACGCCTGGCATCACGTACCTGTAAGGGCGGTCCACCGCTGTGGCATGCGTATATACACATATATATTACGTATATGCCGTTGTGCGGGGCGACCGACAAGCTGCTTTTTTTTTTCCGGCGGTGAGCAGCCGATGTAAAAAAAAAAAAAATAAGCAATTCAAACAAAATCCAAAGTGTGTGTATATATATGTAGATGTGTGTGTGTATGTATGTATATATGCATGAATACATGTATGAAGTTCTAAACCGATGCCCCCATGAACCGGGAGAAGTTAATGTCTTCTTCTGGCGAGCCTGCTGTGGTGCAGGGGCGACGTTGTTGCCTTACCTGTTAAAACAAAAAAAACAAAAGCTTGTGCTTTCGTTTCTCTCATTCTCTGAAGGTCTTTGCGAGAGTCAAGGTACATTCTTCGGCGATGTCGCACCACGTCAAGATCCGCGATCTGCGCGAGAAGAACAAGGATGAGCTGATGAAGCAGCTCATGGAGTTCAAGAAGGAGCTCTCGCAGCTTCGCGTGGCGCAGCAGCTCAACAGCGCCGGCACCCGCCTTGGCCGCATTCGTCTGATCCGCAAGAGCATTGCCCGCATCCTCACCGTGCTGAACCAGAACGAGCGCGACAACCTGCGCAAGTTCTACTCGGAGAAGAAGCTGCGTGCGAGCAAGCCAAAGGCCCTCCGCGCGAAGCTGACCCACCGCCGCCGCCTCGCGCTGAAGGACAATGAGAAGAACCGCAAGACGCGCCGCCAGCTGCGCATGGCCCGCAAATACCCCAGGCGTGTCTACGCTGTGAAGCTTTAAGCGACAAGCGCCTATTGTGTGTGAGGACGTGACTT
>NW_021704100.1:71775-72780 GCF_003719485.1 Trypanosoma conorhini | reverse complement strand
CCGCAAGACGCGCCGCCAGCTGCGGATGGCCCGCAAATACCCCAGGCGTGTCTACGCTGTGAAGCTTTAAGCCACAAGCGCCTATTGTGTGTGAGGACGTGACTTGGCTTCTTTGGGGTGGCGCGGAGTATCTTCGTCTGTGCCGCTGCAATGACCATTTCTTTATTGCTGCTTTATTTATTTAACTGTCCTTGCCACTGCAGCGGCTGAGCGCTGCAACGCCTGAGCAAACTTTGATGTGCCCTCTCGAGCTGCTGCTACCTCCTTCTACGCATATTCTATTTTTCCCTGCCCTTCTTCTCTCCATCCTTCTGATTGTCTTGCCCCTGTGATGCAATTTGGTTGCTCAGCGATGTCGCACCACGTCAAGATCCGCGATCTGCGCGAGAAGAACAAGGATGAGCTGATGAAGCAGCTCATGGAGTTCAAGAAGGAGCTCTCGCAGCTTCGCGTGGCGCAGCAGCTCAACAGCGCCGGCACCCGCCTTGGCCGCATTCGTCTGATCCGCAAGAGCATTGCCCGCATCCTCACCGTGCTGAACCAGAACGAGCGCGACAACCTGCGCAAGTTCTACTCGGAGAAGAAGCTGCGTGCGAGCAAGCCAAAGGCCCTCCGCGCGAAGCTGACCCACCGCCGCCGCCTCGCGCTGAAGGACAATGAGAAGAACCGCAAGACGCGCCGCCAGCTGCGCATGGCCCGCAAATACCCCAGGCGTGTCTACGCTGTGAAGCTTTAAGCGACAAGCGCCTATTGTGTGTGAGGACGTGACTTGGCTTCTTTGGGGTGGCGCGGAGTATCTTCGTCTGTGCCGCTGCAATGACCATTTCTTTATTGCTGCTTTATTTATTTAACTGTCTTTGCCACTGCAGCGGCTGAGCGCTGCAATGCCTGAGCAAACTTTGATGTGCCCTCTCGAGCTGCTGCTACCTCCTTCTACGCATATTCTATTTTTCCCTGCCCTTCTTCTCTCCATCTTTCTGATTGTCTTGCCCCTGTGATGCAATT
>NW_021704100.1:37182-71750 GCF_003719485.1 Trypanosoma conorhini | reverse complement strand
CCCCTCGTGATGCAATTTGGTTGCTCAGCGATGTCGCACCACGTCAAGATCCGCGATCTGCGCGAGAAGAACAAGGATGAGCTGATGAAGCAGCTCATGGAGTTCAAGAAGGAGCTCTCGCAGCTTCGCGTGGCGCAGCAGCTCAACAGCGCCGGCACCCGCCTTGGCCGCATTCGTCTGATCCGCAAGAGCATTGCCCGCATCCTCACCGTGCTGAACCAGAACGAGCGCGACAACCTGCGCAAGTTCTACTCGGAGAAGAAGCTGCGTGCGAGCAAGCCAAAGGCCCTCCGCGCAAAGCTGACCCACCGCCGCCGCCTCGCGCTGAAGGACAATGAGAAGAACCGCAAGACGCGCCGCCAGCTGCGCATGGCCCGCAAATACCCCAGGCGTGTCTACGCTGTGAAGCTTTAAGCGACATTTCAGTTTCTTCTTTCACTGATTTTTTAAAATAAAATCAAAAAAAAAAAGAACCAAACAAACAAACCATGCTTACTTGAGTTGTGTTTTTATCACTTAGCCGCGTCACGGCTTTCGTGTGGTGCCCTTGCGGCGAAAGTGTAGGTGCCACATCGCTTTCCTTGCCAACCGTGTCAGGAATATATCTCCTCTCTCTGCACTGTCACTTTCTTTCTTCTCTCCCTCTCTCGCTTTATTTATTTATTATTATTACTTTCTCTTGGGTTTGTGTCGGTCAAGTGCGTGGGCGTGTGCGATGGAGCACCTGGCCGAGGTGAATAGCGACATCGCGTCCAGCATCGCCCGCATTCTGCGGCGTCATGTGGCACAGGTGCGGGCGCTGCGGGAGGAGGAGGTTGCCTGCAATGCCCGTGCCGAGGTGCTGGAGCGCCTGACGGAGCGTCTCTTGCGCGGAGAACTTCCCTCCTCTCTGTATGCCTCTTTCTTGGCTGCACCGCAGCCCGAGGGCGAAGAGAGGCGGAAGGAGGATGTGGAGGAGTTGGCGGATGCGTCCCCTGCGCCGCCGTTAGTGGCTCTGCATGACTCCGATTCGGCAGCAGAGGTGGAGCGGCCGCTCGTGACTACCCCTGCGGAGAGCTCGCAGAGTAGTTCCCCTGTGGCGCCTTCGCAGGAGGACGAGGGTGAGCGAAGCAGTTCTGCCACGCCGTCGCCCATGCGACGTGAGTTGGATGAGTTTTTCCCCGTCACTGCAGCCAAGCGCCCACGCCAGGCGTGCGTGGCAGAGGCGTCTTGTCATCGCCGAAGGCGCGTAGAGGTGCACACTACCAGTGCAGGGGATGAAGGCGTTATTACCGCCACAGACATCCTGGCGGCCATACCGTGTCTTTCCTCGAAGGCGGTGCCACCCGCCGCGCGCGTAGGTGCCGTTGCGTGTGAAGACAAACCACGTGGTTGTGTGCGCAGCTACGACCGACGTCAGCTTGATTATGCGGCAGATGCCGCGATGTACGCGAGGGCCGGCGAGGGTGCCCACGATGCGTGTACACCGTCGGTGTACTGGGAGATTGCGTTCCCCCAGGTCCCCAATGCGCATGACTTTGCTGCGAACGAGCAAGGGGGATAGCGACAGGGCGAGGGTCCCGGGGGTTGGCGTGGCCTTCTGCCTCGCTCATGAAGAATATCGCAACGAGGCGGGCGGTGCGGCGCAGGGCGGAGTTTGTGTGTTGTTTGTTGTGCCTTCTGCGCCCTACGAGGCCACTTTTATTATTGTTGCTTTTATTATTATTATTTTCTCCTCCTGCCGTGGAGGGGGCAGCGAAGGTGTCACAGCACGGCAACCCCTGCATTTCTCCTTCCCGCTCTGTTTCGGCAGGGAAACTTAGGCAGGCAGCGAAGACAAGGGAGGCGACGGGGGGCAAAGAAGCAGCAGGGCAGAAATCGGGGGAGGCGGGGACACACCTCGGCAGGGGAGCGAGAGCAAAATGTTGGGGCAGAAGAAGCACTTTTTGCGCCAGCGGCAAAAAGAGGTTGTGCGAGCGATGATCGCCTCCGCCGTTCCGCTGACGCCGGCAGGGGTGCCGCAGCCTGGTGGAGGTGAAACCCCAAATGTCGCGGCATGGCGCCTTCTCATCTACGACGATATCGGGCGCGACGTCATCGCCCCTCTGCTGCGGGTGGGCGACCTGCGGGAGTTGGGCATCACGCTGCACATGCACATCAACTCCAAACGCGACCCCGTGCCTGGCGCCCCTGCCATTTACTTTTGCTCTCCAACCGACGAGAACATTCGCACCATTGCCGCCGATGCGGTGAACGAGCTGTATGAATGGGTGTACGTCAACTTCAGCTCGCAGGTGTCGCGAGGTGGGCTTGAGATGCTTGCGGAAGGCTTTACCCGTGGGAAACTCCAGAGCATTCAACACATTCACGTTTTTGACCGCACATTGAACTACGTTGCTTTAGAGGATGATCTCTTTGTGTTGATGCAGGAAAACTCCATGGTGACCTTAAACAGTCGTCACGCGAAGGATGCGGAGGTGGAGGCGCACTTAAATGCCTTGGTACTAGGCATCTCCCACGTCCTGCTGTCGCAACAGGTGCTTCCAGTTATTGCGCATAGTAAAACGGGGGCAGCAGAGGAAGTTGCACGACGGCTCGCCGTCTGCCTTAATGATCATATGAACGAACGTACGCTGGTACCAGCGGCTTCCACCGTGCTTGGTCGACCTCTGCTGCTCATCGTAGATCGCTGCAGTGACCTTGCGACCGTGCTGCATCACCCCTTTTCCTACCGCGGGTTGTTGGTGGAGGTGGGGGACATGCACCTAAACAAGGTCACCGTGCATGAGGAGGATGGGAAGGAGACTGCGTTCGAGATTGATCCTGACCGGGACGAGTTTTACGAGGCCAATGCCATTCTGGACTTCAGTGCGGTTGGAGGGAACATTGAGGCGGCGTTGAGGCAGTACCGTGAAGAGTACGCCGCTCTTTCAGAGACGGCGTGCGGCGGAGAGGACGACACGGATGCTAACGCCATGTCAAAACTGTTGGCAAGTGCCCCCAAACTTGGGGAGAAGAAGCGCATGTTGGACGCCCACACCAAAATGGCCTACAGCTTCCTGCACTACATCCGCAAAAGCCACCTTGACCGGTTTCACGGTGTGGAATTAGAAATCATTAAGCGTGAGGGTCTTGACAAGGAGGAGTTTGAGAAACTTATCTTGACGGGTTTGGGAACGCTGGAGGACCGGCAGCGCCTCTACCTTATTGCCTACCTGCTAGACACAGAGGGGGAGTATGAGGCGGTGCTGCAGCGATGTGCGTCGGTCTTTGAGGAAGCACCGTTTCCTGCCCTAGCCTACATCAGACACCTACGCAATTGGTCAATGAACTCGGCGAGCCCGACAAACGTGGAGTCGAGTGCCGCGCAAGGCTTCGCCTGGGGCCTGGCGCAGACGTTGGCCAAGAACATCGCTAGTACGCTTGGCGCCAACACCAAGTCGGAGTTGCCGCTCACGAAACTTGTAGATGCGCTCTTGCAGGATCCAGCAATGTCGCCCAGGGGCGGTGCCACCGCCCGAACGATGGGTGGAGGCAGCACGCTCCGCGCAAAGCTGTTGGAGACGGTCGTCGGGTACGACCCACGGACGCGGAAGCCGGTGGACCTGACGGAAACACACTTTTCGCAGGCCATTGTCTTCACCATCGGGGGTGGTTGCGTCGCGGAGTACGATGACCTGAAAACATGGGAGGCTGGACACCCGAGGAAGGCGGTAAGCTACGGATGCACCGCGTTGCTGACCGGCAATAAGGCGCTTCGTCAGCTTTCGTTGCTGGGCGAAGGGACGGCGTGAGCCAAACCCCCCACCCAAGCCGCGGGGGGCTGCTGAGGGTGAATGAGGATGCCGCTGGCGTTGTTGAGGGTTTTTCTTCTTGAGAAATAAGTGGAGGAGCATGAGGTCTTTCTAGCATGTGTGGCTTTTTCTGCTTGCGTCGAGCCCGCAACATTCCTTGTCTTGGGTTTCTTTCTTTTTTGTTTTTCTCTCTTTTTCCATATTGGGACTTCTCTGCGGAGTTGGTGTGGGCGTCGCCCCGTTCTCACTCTCTCCCCGTCCCCTCTTCTGCCTCTTTCCCACACGCACCGCGCTTTTCCCTCGGAGGGCGCCTGGCCAACGCAAGGCACGGCCACACGAAGGAAGTGAACAGAGGCCAAGGAAGCGACGCAATTCAAGGCAATCGGAGAAAAGAGAAATACAAGAAAAAAAAGAAAAGAACAAAAAAAAGAAGAGGAAAGGAAAAGAAAAGAAAAGGACCCAAGGGGGAATAAAAAAATTTTTATATTTGCGCGGAGAGTTACTGCGGCGGCGTTCGTCGGCTCCGGACAACTTCCGAAGTATTATTATTATTTGGGCGTTTCTGCGTGCGTTTCCCCGACGAGCGGGACCGAAAGTAAATCAACTCGTTAGCGCGCAGAGGCCCCGCTGAATTGCGGAGTGAAAGGCAGGAGACGTAGCGGCGCCGCGAAAGACGGCGAGGAGGAGTGCATACAAGGCAACTACAGTAAAAAGAGGAGTCTTGGCTGAAGAGGCCAGCAGGAGAAGAGAGAGAGAACAAAAAGAGGCAAAAGGCAAAGACCAAAGAACAAAGGCGTGCTTCACACAGGAGGTAGTAAGGTTTGCGTTCGCGCAGAGGCGGGGGAGGAAAGGGTGTGTTTTCTGCGTGTTGATTTCCGTGTGGGCGGTGCCTGGGCCTGAAGTCCGTCGAAGACTCGTGTGACATACACGTTTGCGGAGCAGATGCTGTCCACGGAGGGGTTGGGGCGCCCGCAGCAGGGCCACCCCCGCCACAAGTTCACCGCCGTGGAGGAGATGGATTGCCCCATCGGCGACATCATGAGTGTGCCGCTGGACCGCCTCTGCCAACTGGCATGGCCGCTGCTGCGCTACAGGGAGGGCGAGAATCTCGGCAAGGCCGCGGAGGCGCTCCCCCTTTCCCAGACAGATGCGGAGGACGTCTACCTCGCCCGCATCATTGGGGCCACTGCCAGTGAAACCATTAGTTTTTTTTGGATGCAGCCGTGGTGGGGCCAACTGACGTGCCACACGCTGCGGCTAGCGCTTTTTCGGAAGGCGCTGCATTCCATTTTGGTCACGAGTGCGGTTGTCCCCTCCGGGCAGTCGGCAGAGTCCGTGTCACCGACTGTCTCTCCGTTGGCTCCGCAGAACGTGACAACGGGCGAGAGAGAGCCACACGGGGGTGTTGAGGCGAAAGGCGCGAAGGCGCCTCGAGGATCTGTGGATTGCTCCGTTCCAAGTGAAGAGGTTGCGCCTGGCAAGGCTCGCATCTACGCCGAGAAACGCAGGGCGGCGCCGATGGAGTGGGTGCTTCCATACTTTGGTGGCCAGGAGGATGAGCAGTGGTTGACGGAGCGGGTGCGGGAGATGGTGGAAATGGCGTTTGTGGCCCACAACGATTGTCAGAAGCAGCTCGTCTCAACTGCCGCCTATGTATCCGTGCATGCCCAAAGCCACAAGCGCGGCGCCCAGGTATTTCTTTTTATTTTGCGAGAGGTGCTGGACCGTTGGAACGCCGCGCCGGACACCACTGGGGAGGCGGGCATCTTCGGCTTTGGCGTCGTGGTGCCTCTCCTCGACATTGTCCGCTTCACAAAATTCAACAACACCGACACGCTAACGGTGGGCAAATTGCTTGCCACTGTGCGCCTCCCCTCCCGTGGGCGCGGCCTCAGCAATGAGTGTCTCTCAAACGCTACCTTTGTCACGCGGTATGTGCTTTCCTTGGGGGAGCGGGTGGCGGACAAGGAGGAGGAAGAAGAGGAGGAGGACGATGAAGAGGAGACGAGCGGCTGCTCTTCACATTCCCATCTGCCGCAGCCTTCGCAATGGCCAAATTGGGGGTCGCTCATGGGTGACCAAATGGCGCAGGAGCGATCGCACAGGGCAGATCACGGCAGCAATGCTGTTGCGGCCACGATGGTCACAGATACGTTCCTAATGGCTCCTCTGGCTCGCAAGGTGAGTGTGCATGTTCGTCGGGCCTCCTCTTGTGAGGGGGTACAGCTGCTGTTAGTCCCGCGAGCCTCTATCGCTGCCTCAGCTACTGCTGGTACTCCTGCAGCTGGCGAGGCGGAGGCGGAGACGGGGGAAAACGACGGTGGTCTAATGATAAAAACGCTGTGGTTTGCTCCACGTGAGGGCGAAACCTACGAACTCCTTGGCGGCTGCGACGCCGTGGTGCGCTACAAGCGGAATCCTGAGGGTGCCACGCAACCGCGCTTACAGGTGGAGATTCGTGTAGAAACAAGTCTGGAGGTGGATGGAAGATGGGTGGTTGAGCTTCGGAACACCTTGAGTGGCACGCAGCTGATCGTGGCAGAGGCTGTTCTGCAGGGAATGAAGAGCGTCATTGTAACAGGCGATGGTCGCATGCGGGAGGAATCCCTGGCACTGTTTCGTAACGGGCTGCTTTCGCAGCCGCGGGGAGGTGCTTTACCGACGTTTGTGCAGGATATTTTAAGCCTGGATGAGGACACCTTGCGCAGGCGCGTGCCGTGTCGCCAGAGTGATGCCCGGGGTGTGCGTGCGGCGCTGAGTCTGATTGGCATGTTTCTTTCCAATCATGAGGCCGAGGTAGTGTCGTGGGAGTCGCGTTTGTGGCAGGATGCCGTGAAGCGTGTGGGTCTTGCAAGTAGTTCGCTGGGGAAAAATCCAGGCGCGACGGAAATGGCCACGTTTGTCCTTGAGCACGTCGCCTTGTGCCAGTTGTCCATGCCGCAAATTGTGGAGGGGACCATCGCTCTGCTGACCTCCAACATTTCAGTGAGTGAGATACGGCACATCTTGTCGACGAACCGCACCCGGGCCGAGCTGTGCGTCCTCGCACTCTCACTGCTGCTACGGGCAAAGGAGAACTTTGTGCCAAGAGGCATGTTTCACTTAGTCTCGTTACTAAGAGATTTTATGGCGTGTGAGGGAAGTCATTACTTGCGGCGTTTTCGCGGCTGCGGGGAGTCCTTGGAGGAGGAAATTCGTGGGTTGGTGCATCTGCTTTTGACAAATGTGTTCACGGCGCTGCACCGCGTGATGTCGCTGCCGGAGGCGGAGCGGGAGAGGCATGGACCGCACCGGTTTTTGTGGGACTCGGACGACTTTGCCCCGTTTGCTCTCGTCACGCTTTCACTTCTCGCCTCCCCGTTGGATGCGCGTGATATTGACTTTGTTTGGTGCAAAATCGCCGGCCAGCTTGAGTGGCTGCTGCCGAACTTCACCGATTTCGCCCGCACCGCCTCCTTTAAGGTGAGCGAGATGGAGGAGGGGAGCATGCTGGAGGCGCTGCAGGCCCTTGCCAGCGACTCCACCGCGGACCACGGCGGCAGCATCGCCGGCGGCTACGCCGACCGCGGGAGTGGCGTGGGCCAGCCGTCCATTGGAATGACAATGACGGGGGCCAGCGAGCGCGGGCTTGGCGTGTGGGTGCCGACTGGGCGGGAGCGGGTCTGCTCGAGCTCCACCCCGCTGTACACGCCGGGGCTGCCGGTGCCGGCCCCGTGCATCTTTTCCTCTCCGTCCTCGTCGCTGTCGTCGTCGGCGTCGGCGCCGCTGGCGGGCGGCCCCCCCGTCTCCCCGTCAACGATTTGCGCGGCGGAGGTGCAGCTGGTGAGCGCGCCGTCGCGCGAACTCATCGTGGCCCTTGCCACGAAGCAGCTGAGCGGGCTGACGGCCAACAGCATGAAGGATGACCCCGCCGGGTTCTACTTTTTGCCCAACGACGGGAAGCTGCACCACAATGGCTCTCAGCTTTCACTGCCCCCACTTTTTCAGGGTGACACGCTCGCCTTTTCCTTTTCCTTCGCACCAAGGACGTCTACGCGGGCGTTATGTGTGCTTGTGAACGGCGTCCGCATCGCGGAGTTTCCGGCGCCGCGGCAGCAACTGTTTCTTCTTGCAGGCGTCATGGACTCCTCCGCCCTGCGCAGTTGCAGCCTGCGCGTGTGTTTCCGCTCCCAGAAGGAGATGTATCAGGCGGCCCCAGCAGTGGCTTGCGGCAACCACGACGCGGTGCTCAACGCGCTGCCCACGCGCCACAGCATTTCTGTGTTTGCGACGAACGTTTTCTTTTACCTTATCTCGCTCTGTGCGAGGCGTGTGGCGCAGTTCCGTCGGCAGGGCGGAGCGGCAGGCGCCTCGATGCAGGCGATGTCGCCCACGGCGTCAGCGAATCGAGTCCACGCGCTGCACACGGAGGAAGTCTGGCGAGGATTTGTGGATAGCTGCTGCAATTCACTGAGGCAGAACGTCGAAAGCCTCATCGACTCCATCACGCGTCTGCCACCCGTGTCGCAGGTCAACGACGCCACGGAGCGGGTGAAGCGGAATGCGGCGTCGTTTGTCTACCACCGCTTCCTAATGGATTACATCACCATGATACGCACCGTCGTCCGCTGCCTGTCGTCCCCGGTGGACGTGCTGTCGACGCTGTCAAGGGTGGTTTGCTGCGAGGACGTTGGCGAGCGGGAGCGGTGCGCGGCGCTGACGATTGCGTGTTCGCTGCTGTGTGAGCCGCACCGTGCGTTTGCCCCCGGCGCCTACAATCCCCAGCCGCTGTGGGACTGCTGCCGCTCACTCTCGCGACATGTGACGGCCTTGACGTACCAGCCGTTGTTCACCGTGAAGAGCGCCGCCGCGGAACTCACCGTCTGCTCCGGCGGCCGGCGCATCAAGTTCGTGTCGGCGCCCAGCGGCGCCTCGCGTGCGAGGGGGAACGCCACCTCCTTTGCCTCGCGGGGCATCCCGCTGGACGGCTCCTTGGGCGAAGTCGTCGCCTTCTCCGTGCGGCTGCAACGCAGTTTTGCGTTCGACACCCTTGGCCGCTTCTATAACGTTGGCCTCGCGTGCCCGTACCCCATGTCCGCGACGACGACCCTGACAAGCCACCCTGGCGAGTGGCAGAGCATCGCCCACACGTACGCCATCACGGATTACTTCACCGACATCGCCTCTCCCTCGGCGCGGTCGGAGTTGCCGCGACACGCGAAGCACTGGATGTCAAACGAAGAAAATATCATATTCGGCTCGGGCGACGTCATCACTGTGATTGTGCACACAAAACTGCGTTGCATCTCCTTTGAACGGAATGGATTTTCACTAGGGACGCTGTACACGAATATTCCGGCCGTGGTGAAGGTGCTATTTCCATTTGTGGAGCTCTTTAACAGGGACGCGCTGGCGCTTTGGCTGTATCCCCCCCGCGAAATCGGCATCCGCGCCCGCTTCACCATGCGTGCCATGCTGTACCATTGGGGAACGGAGCTGCTGCCGCGGCTCAATCAGATGCTCAAGGACGATGACGTGGTGGCGCTTCAAGTACTTGGCGCCGACGGAGACGAGAGGTGCTTCTGGTACCGAAGTCCTCCACGCAGTGAGTTGAAGGGGTCGCGTGTGGTGCACCTTGTGCGACAGATTGGCTCAAGGGCGGAGGTGCTTGTGGAGGGCAGCACAAAGAGCATGAAGGTTCTGGCAATGGCGTTGGAGCCCAACTACACTGCTGCCATCAGCAATGAGTTGCCTGTCACGCCGGTGGTGGAGGAGCTGCTGCGCATCGTCTTCAACTCCATTAGCTTCACCACGAAGGCGAAAGGGTGCGACATGGTGCGTATTCAGCCAACCAAGATGTTTCTCTGCGCGCTGCGCCTACTGTCAGAGATGGAATTGACGCCCCTGCTTGCATACGATGTTGAGGTACTTCGAATATTGCTGGCACAACTTATACGCATTCTGGAGCTGCCGGACGCCATTCCTGCGGAGGGGCAGTACATTCTCCTGGAGGCTTGGAACGAGCTGCTGCTGCTCCCCGACGACGATGCGCTTTGGCTTCCGCTTCCGCTTCCCCGCGACACCAACGCCCAGGACGCTCTTTTGCTTGACAGCGGCGGGTCCACGGGACCCGACGATGCAGGCGGCGACAAGGCGTCTGACATGTGTCTGCGATGCCCAACCTGCGATGCGCCGTGGGGCGACTGCGCCTCTGACGGCCACGTGGCCCCCTACAGCCTCTGCTTCACACTGCACTGCGTGCTGCAGCGGTTGGGAGTGCCGTCGCCGTTTACAGGGTTTATCTGCGAGTGGTCCCTTCCGGGAACTCACTTCTGCGTGACAATTCGCGTGGGCCCTCGTGGGGAACTGGAGGGCGAGGGCGAGGAGACGCGGGGTCTCTTTACCTTCACGGCGAAGCTGGTCTCAGGCCACTTTCTGCGTGGAAGTTGTGTGTACAAGGGGGCCAACAACCCCACCGCCCGCGCCCAGCTGGAGGAGGAGTGGGCCTGCGAGCTATGCACCTTCATCAACTTGGCGGACTCCACTCGGTGTGCCATGTGCACGACTGCCCGCCCAGACGCGACGTGGACGTGCGTCTTGTGCGGCTACGCCTTTAATTCGAAGAACAATGCCATCTGCACCACCTGCGGTCATCAACGCATGGGGGCCTCAGAGACCGACTCCAGGGCGGAAAAGAAGCTGGCCTTTTGTGAAGGCTGCGGGGGCGATCGGGAGTACACCAAGTTTGACGATTTTGATTGCCACGCTTTTTGTCAGGAGTGCCAACGCGAATCCAGGTGGTTGCCGGAGGAGAAGTACACGGGTTTAATTGAGGCCACACTTGTGGGTGCCGGTGACACGATGGATTGGAAGATTATCCTCGGCGACACCGTCACCGTCTGCGCGGGCTTGCGCACCGACGCGTATTCGCTGGAAGGGATGCAGCAGGCTGCAGCGGCGGCGTCACCAGCTGCGAGTGAACTCTCACGCTACGTTCCGCCGCTCGTGCAGATCCGTACGGCTGGAGCCGACACTTTGAGCCCCGCCTCGCCTCAGCAGCCTCAGCAGCAGAAAAAACTGGCGGAAAGCTCCAGTGCGCTGGTTCCTGCTATCCTCTTCTTTTGCAGTCGCATTGTTTGCCGTTGGGGGCCGGAACTTGCCCCGCATCAACTCTCAAACAGTGAAGTCTTGCACCGCCTCCGCGTGTTGGATGACGCTTGGTTGGCCGGACTTGAGAAGGTCCCGTTTGAGGCGGCACGGGGCATTTGCTCCTCCTCCTTACGCATTCTGCTCGCGGGGACGCGTAGTGGGCAGGTGATCCGCTCTCTTTCCTCAGTCGCCCGGGTGCTGGTGAACAGCCACGCCGCGCTACAAAAGCAGCGGCACTACCTGCTTTATGCCCTTTGCGTGAATGCGATGCGGTGCGCCGGCGATCGTGAGGTGCGGGAGGTTTGCTACGCGGCGCTCAACACGTTACTCGAGGAGTCCGCCGGGCAGCGGCTGAATGTCAGTTCACTCCGCGACGTGGTGGCGATCACGCCTATTGTGGCGGAGCAGCAGCGACTGATGGTGCATGCCTCGCTTCGGGGCGTGGATGTTTGCACCAGGACAAATGTGATTTCCACAAGTTGGCTGATAAAGGCTGTGGAGCGGATGGAGCGGTGCGAGCGGCTTCCCGCCATTTTTGACGAGCCCTCACCTGACATCTTTCCCTATCTCGTGGAGCTGCCGGACACACGCATGGGCGACGGTGGGGAGCTTATTGTGGGGCAGGTGCGGGGCAGTGTTGGGGTGCTGGCGAGCAAGGGCGGCCGGTACTACTACGAGCTGGTGGTTCCAGCAAACCTTGGCACTGACCGCGGCAAGACGGTCGTGATGGGGTGGGGGACGATGCAGCATGAGGTGCTTAGCGGTGGCCAACACGTCGGAAGCGATATACACTCCTGGGGCTTCAATTGCCAGGACCAGCTGCGCGTGCTGACCGGCGAGCAGGCGATTCCGACCCCGCGCCCTATTGTTGGCAGCGACGTCATCGGCGCACTACTTGACCTTGACGCGATGATGATGTGCTGGAGCGTGAATGGCGAGCAGCTGATGTGGGTCACCGTCTCGACACAGGGCAAGGGGGAGGCGATTTACCCGTTTGTCAGCGCCTCCGTCGACCCAGTTGGGGTGGTGGTGCGGCTCGGGCACACCCAGTTTAAGCCGGACGGCTACGAGGACTTCAGTCCATTTTCCAACGAAATGGCACGGCGTGAGAGTCACGTCGAGCCGCGGTCCTACGATTTCTACGTGCAGCTCTGCAACCTCGGCAACGAGATTGTCAACTGCGGCTTCACTTTGGACTCCTTGCTGGCGACAAGTGCCTGGTTTGACCAGGCCCAGGCGGCGATAGCGCAGTACCCGCTTCTCGCCGCAGAGGTGGCCGACAAGGCGCTGGAGTGGCTGCGGCCCTACCTGCAGCACCTGCGCTCCATCAACTTTTTGGCGATAAGTGTGGCGAAGAGCCATGACATTCTGCGGAATTCGCCGTACCTGATGCTTAGTTACCAAAAGACGCGTCAGCTGTTGTTTTTCAGCGCACGCTGGGCCATCGTGGAGCGGCAAATTGATCGTCGTCTGATTCGCAGCAATCCGCGGCAGCAGCGCGAGGTGGTGATTGACCTTAACCGCGCCAAGGCGATGGCGCAGAGCAGTGAGAGTCTGGACTTCATGACACGCTTCGAGGGCTCGATCACGGGCCAGCTGTTTCGGCAGACGAAGGAGGCGGACATTTACCTGGACGCCGTGATGTTCGTGATCAGCCTCGCCGGGGAGGTGGCCGACGACGCGGGCGGCGTGACGCGCTCGGTGGTCACCATGATGTGCGATGAGCTGAACTACCGCGAGGAGGACGACGGGCGTCGCGTGGACCCGCTGCTGCCCTTCTTCCGCCTCACGGGCCACACGACGATGGCGAGCGTGGTGCCGAACATGGACTTTTACCGCGAGAACCCCGAGCACCGCCTCTTGTTTGTGGACGTCTTTACGTGGCTAGGGAAACTGATCGGCAACGCGACGATGAGCGGGTACCTCATGTTTTCCCTCACCTTTCCACGGCTGACGTGGAAGTTTCTGACCTTCGACAAGCCCACCATTGAGGACTACCACGCCGACATCGACGACACCGTGCGGGGGGCCCTGAACGATGACGAGTTTCTGCTGAACGACGACTTTTTCTACTCCATCCCGGGCATTGCGTGGTGCGACGAGGGCGTGGCGGACACGATGGGGATGGTGCGCTCCGCCCGCGTGTGCCCCGCCCTGACGCCCGCACGCAGCGCGGTGGACCTGACGACGATTGCCCCCGCCGACGAGAACGAGGAGGACGCCACCGCGGCGCAGCGTCGCAGGGAGGCCGTGCGGGCACTGCTGCACCAGTACGATGAGCTGCTGCTTGCCATGCTGTCTGGGATTACGTTTGTCATACCGGCACCCTCGCTGCAGCTCATCCGCTGGGACGATTTGCAGCAACGCGTGTGCGGCAACGCCTGCGCCACGGCGGAGGACGTCATCTCCTCGCTGAACCTCTCCCTGCTCTCCGAGGATCTTCGTCGCATGCTGAAGGAAGTCGTGTGCGGCTGGACGCCCCAGCGGCGTTCACAGTTTTTGCTCTTTTGTAGCGGGCAGCGGCGGATTCCCCTGCCCGAAAAGGTGCAGGTGGCATGCGGCGACGATCCCAACGCGGTCCCAACCGCCCACACCTGCTCACCCATCTCACTGCTGCTGCACCCGTACCCCTCCGCCACCGTCTTGCGCGAGAAGCTGGAGGTTTCTCTTCGACACGCCTATGAGTTTGGATTTGCATGATTTTACTCTCTTGTTCTTGGGTGGGGGGAGCACCGTGCGCGGCTTCGTCCCCCCATTCCGCAGGGGCTGCAATAGGAACCCGTGTGCTTGACTGTGTCCACACACAGACACACCCTCGCAGTTTTTTTTTTTTGCCGTCAGTCGATTGTGATGAGCCAAAGAATGTTTTGTTTCGCATTGTTGTATGTTCTTTCCCTCCTCTTCCCCTCACCCCTTCTCTCTGGTGTAGCGGATGAAGCAAGTAGGGAGCGTGTGCGTATCTATGCATGTATGTCTTTGTGTTTCTTTCCCCCGTCGCTTTGTTTGCGTGTTCAGGCATATTTGTCTCTTGTGGTGTCTCCACGTGTCGGGCGACGGGTGGCAGGCAAGTTGCCCCCGTTGCCTTTGCGCCTCCTCTACACCCTTTTTTTTTAGTCGTACTTTTTTTTTTGTCTTTTGCTTCCACGTTTGTGTCGTTCAAATACCATTTTTCTTCCCTCCCTGTGCATATATATATATATATATATAGCGTGTGTGTGTGTGTGTGTTTGCACGTTTTCTGCGGCGCTTCATGCAACTGCTGTTGCTGCCTGCTGAGGCAGCGGAGGCTGTGGGCGGGGCAGTGCGTCCACCCCTCTCTCTCCCTCTCTGCGTATGCGTACTTGTGCGGGGTGGGGCCTTGCGTCTCGCTTCTTCTGTCGCGTGTTGCAGCGGCTGCCACTTTTGCTTCTCTTTCTCCCCTCCCCCCTTCCCCTCGGTTTCTGTTGATTGCTGGGCAACTTTTTTTACTCCGCCCCTGCGTTAGTGAGTGAGTGAGAGTGAGTGAGCGAGGGCGAGCGAGCGAGAGCAAGCCCACACACGCGCAGGCAAGGCGAGGCCGCCCCCCTTTTCCCTCCCGTTTGGCAGGCGTCAAGAGCAGGGACGAGGGATCAGCAGGCGCTTGCGCACAGGCCGTCGCCGGCGCCGCAGCAGCCGCAAATGTCGCAGGAGGGGGAGAGCAGCATCCGCTGCCACGCGGTTGTGCTGCGGGTGGGGGAGGTGTTCGGCGAGTTTGGGTTCGAGTTCGACAGCGCCCACCTCGCCAACGACGTCACCGCGGTGACGAAGTGGCGCCTCCGCCTCGACCTGGAGGAGTTTGACGGCGTCCCGACGACGTGCTTCGACGAGGAATTGCCGGTGGAGAAGGCCCGCAAAGTCGTGAAGTTGCGGGCCGGCAGGTTTTACCTCGCGCGGGTTCGCGTGTACTCGGCGGACACGATGACGTGGAGCGCCTGGTCCGCGACCGCGCGCACCGGCACCCTGCACGCCGTCGTGGGCCAAATCAAGGAGATCGGCGAGGACTACGTGCGGGTGCAGTGGAATCGCCCCCCGCGGGACACGGCCAACACCGTCCCCGAGCGGGACGCAGAGGCGACGCAAAGCATCGCGGACATTTCGGACTTCGAGCTGCGCATCATTCGCGAGGACGACATGGTGCAGGAGTTTTGCGACCGCTTCGCAACCGGGGTGCGGATGTACACCGTGCGTGGACTGCAGTCCGGCGCCGCCTACATTGTCATGCTTCGCTACAAGACGCTTATCAACACTATGAAAAACTGGACAGAGGTGGACCGCTTCTACACGAAACCGCGAAATGTCATCTCGCTCGTCAGCCGGGGCGAGGATGCAGTGAAGGTGAGCTGGTGTCTCGGGCCGAGCCCCGTGGACGCCGTGGGCTACACGGTCCCGAAGACCTCGCTCTACCGCTACGAGGTCTCGTATGAGGGGGAGGACGCCGCGATGAGCCCGGTGCAGCTGCCGGAGCAGCAGTGCGAGTACCGTGTGGAGGGCCTGACACCAGGCACGCTGTACACCTTCTATGTACGTAGTTTAACCGTAGAGGGAATTTGGGGCAACCGCTCCGACCCATTTAAGGTGCGTACGGCGGACACTCCAGCGCTCTCCGTCGTTGCCGCCGGGGAGACGTTTCTCTCCTTCACGTGGATGCGGGCACATGACGAGCCCGAGGAGTCCAAGGTGGAGTTCTGCCTCCAGAGCCTCACGTCGAGGTACAAGCAGCAGGATGTCCGCGCTATTGGCCCACGCGCGGAGGACAAAGTTATTCACCTGGGCGGACTTACCGCTGGAACCGAGTACAGCGCCTCGATCCGGACCTTCCTGCAGGGCGAGTGGGGCCTATGGACGGAGCCGCAGCGGTTCCGCACCCAGTCCAAGGTCACCTTGAACTTTCTCGAACGCGGCGAGGACTTCTTTACCCTCGCTCTGGAGGACCAAAGTCAATCCTCCGCTGTGGCGCACCTCAACGTCGTGGTGATGCGGATTGGTAAAGGGGATGAACGGTCGGTGGTGCTGGACGAGGAAATTGAGCGTAAGCCGAATGAGCCAGGCTTCCGCGTGGGCTCACTGCAGTCTAACACCGTGTATGAGGTGAAGTGCCGACGCTGGCAGCACAATCGTGTCACAGGTGATGAGGGATGGGGCGAGTTTACCGCGCCGATACAAATGCAGACGTTGCAGCACTTGGCCTTGCATGTGTGGGACATCGGCGAGGACTTCGCCCAACTCGTTTGGCGCCGTGGACTCTCGGAGGCGGCGCCGGCGAATATCTCGACGAAGCAGCCGTTTCCAGATTTAAAGTACGAGGTGGTGGTGGGCTGCATGGATACGGGGGAGGATGCTATTGTCCACCGCCAGGTGCTGCAGACGAACTACACCATTACCAACTTGCGTCCCGCCACAACCTACATCGTCTCCGTTCGCGCCTGTGATGAGAAGGAACAGTGGGGGCTGTGGAGCCAGGTGCGGCTGCGTACGCTCGCCTCCGTTGCGACGTCTGTTCACGAGATTGGGGAGGACTTCGTTAGACTCATGTGGCAGCGGGAGAACATCGATGACGAGGAGAACGTCAGGAACAGCGGCAGCAGCAGGAATGAGGACAAGCTTCCCGAGTGCAGCAACCGGGTTGTGGAGAGTGTGACCAATGCTGACATGTTTGTCTCCCGATACGCCGTGTTTGTGTGTAGTCGCGAGGATGGCGAGTCGATTCCGAGTACGTTGAGCGGGTATCACCTTGGGGGAAACTCGGAGGTCGCCCGCTACGAGATTGTCACCAGCGAGCACACTTCCTTGCGCGTGAATGAGCTCCTTCCTGATCGAGAGTACGTGGCGGTGGTGCGGGCGTCAACGGCGACAGGGAAGTGGGGACTTTGGAGCAGCCCGATGCGCTTCCGCACCAACCCGCAGTTCCGCATCCCAGTCAACAACCTCACCATTGGGGAAAACTACGTCAACCTTGTCTGGAGCCGCGACGCCCACCCGGTGGTGGACAAGGGCGTCTTCCTCGGGGACCTCAGCGTGACCGGGCAGCAGCTCCGCATTCACGGCGTGGACACCCCGTATTCGAAGGACCACACGCTTCCCGCGGAACTGCGCGAGCTGAAGATTTACGGCCTCTCTCCTGCCACGGCGTACACCATTCAAATTCGCGTCTGTGGCAAAGGAGGTGATTGGGGGCGTTGGAGTCCGCCGGTGCACATTCTCACCCGCGACACCATCCTGACAAGGGCCGTGGAGGTGGCGGAGGACTACATCATTATTACCTGGGAGCGTCGGAAGGTGGCGAACCCCAAAAATTACCCCACGGGACGCGGCATCGTCACCTCCTACCACCTCCGCGTGTACAACAGCGCGGGTATTCACTCCGAGGTGTTTCTCGGCGACGGGGATTCCCCCTACCGCATCTCCAACATGACGCCAGACACGTACTACTGCGTCGAGATGAAGGCGAACTACAACGACGAGGAGTGGGGGCTGTGGAGCACCCCCATGTGGTGCCTCACGATGAAGACGCTGGAGATTAAGACCAAACTCATTTCTGAAGAGTTCTGCTGCATCGTCGTGCGCCGCCCGTTCCAACAGAAGCGGCTCCCAGAGGACGATGGCAACCGCGCCAGCGACGACCGCATTATTGCGTTTGGGCAGTTTCGCCCAAATCTCATGCTCTGTGTCACGTCGCCCATTCTTAATCCGACGCCGCACATCTCCACGGGCACCGTGCGGGCGCGCCACCAAAATTCCTCCCTGCCACCCGACTCCTCGGACCATCGACTCATCTACCAGACGGAGATTCTCTGCGCCTCGGACGACACCGACCACACCATTCCAAACTTGCGTTCCAACACGGTGTACAGTGTGTCGGTGCGCTCGAAGCTTGTAAACGGTGAGTGGGGTATTTGGTCACAGCCCTCACTGTTATTCGCCACGGTCCCCGCAACCCAGGTGGAGTTTACCGATATCGGCGAGAAGTTTGTGAAGGCGGACTGGAAGCGAAGCCGACAACAGATTCCTCCACAGGTGAAGGACCCTACCGCCGTGAAGTGCGGGCTTGGGACCATCAGCGCCTCGCGTGTGAAGGTGCGTGAGATTGGTGGCTCATTCCAGCGAACGTACGAGCTGAACAATTCCTTGACCACACTGCGCATCGATGGTCTTTCCCCTGCCTCGACGTACGCCGTTTCTATACAGACATACAATGACAACTATGAATGGGGCGTTTGGTGTGAGGAGGAAAAGTTTCGCACGATCCCTGGTATGGATATTGCCGTGCAGCACATTTCCGAAGACGCCGTGTGGGTTGCCTGGGCGCGCAAGTTAGATATTTCAAATTTTGTAAACTACGACACGGCTCTTAACGTGGATGTTGTTCCTGCAGCTTACGAGATCAGCATCGTTGGTGGCGGTCATTTTAAATACACCAAAGAGATGGATACCAGTACGCTGTTTTTTCGTGGTTTACAGCCGGATACGGTGTACAATTTTCAGGTCCGGGCGCAGTCCTTTGGAACTCAGGAGTGGGGACTTTGGTCTACCCAGCCCTTTCGCACCAAACCCCGACTGCGTGTGACGTTTGGAAACGTGGGCGAACACTTTGCAGTCGTGGAGTGGCGTCGCCATCTGCCCACCTCGGTTGGGGAGCGCGACGTTAACACCGTCGTGGAGTCCGAGGATGTGGTCCAGCAATTCCGACTAAAGGTGGAGCGTGCCGGCAGCAAGGTTCCCTACGTGTATGACTTGAGTCCATACATCAGCAGTTTTCGTCTCAAGGACCTGCAACCCTCGTCGGAGTACCGTGTATGGCTTTGCGCCAAGGGATTTGAGGGTGTGTGGGGGTTCTGGAACGACGAGGCCCGGGTTCGCACTTTGCCCAAACTGGAACTGGACGTTACTGCCATCGGTGAGGACTACGTGACCGTCTCCTGGAAGCGCGGAAAATGGGTGGGGGACACGGTGGGGGACACGGAGGCCTCTGTGCGGGAGGTGGAGGGCGCCGTGAGCGGCTACAAGGTGCGGGTGCTGGACGAAGAAGGGATGGAGGTGGTCTCGCGGTACATCGGATTCCGGGAGACCTCCTGCACCCTTGCGCCGCTTCGGCTTTCGAGCGCCTACTCCGTCGAGGTCGCGGCGAAGGACACCTACGACGAGTGGGGCCTGTGGAGTGACGCGAAGCGGTTTCTGACGCTCGAGGCGGTGGACCTGCGGATTCTGCGCGTGGGCGAGGCGTTCACGGAGGTGGAGTGGGGCCGCTGCCGCGAACTCCTGCGCCGTCGACGTGCCCGGCGTGGGACCGCCCGGCGACCCAAGTCCATCTCCTCGTCGGAGGACAATCGCTCTGGCGGGGCCGTCGCGACGTACGCGGCGGAGGCCGCACACAGCGAGGGCGCGGACGTCTCCCGCGACGACGACAAGGACGCCGAGCGAGAGGCGTCTGGCGCAGGCCTCGGGGGCGGCTCTGGTGACGAAGCTTTGGCGCGCCCCGAGGAGGCGCACGCGGAGGAGGAGGGACATTACTTCCGCGAAGACCTCAGTGAAGACGAGCTCGAGGCGAGGGATGAGGAGGACGAGGAGGACGAGGACGAGGACGAGGACGAGGACGAGGATGACGACGGTGCCCTGCTTCGTGGCGACGACGGCGTGCTACAGTGGCACTTGCGTGTCCAGGGGCAACGCATTTTTGGTGGCCAACCCGGTACCGAGGACTTTGCAGAGTTGTACGTCCCTGCCGAGGAGCTACAGCGCATTATCGACGCGTTGCTGCCGTATGCCGCCTATTCGGTGTCTGTGCGGGGGCAAGACAAGGGAGGTGCGTGGGGTCACTGGAGCCCGCCACGCAAGCTGGTGACGTGTCCTCTTTTGGCGCTCACGGCCGACAGCGTCACCGAAACATTCATTTACGTCTCATGGAGCCGGCCGCCTGCGAAACAGACGCTACCAGAAGGATTTATATGTTTTCCACCTGCGACAGACATCCATAATTATCAGGTGCACATTGAACCGCTTGCGACGGAGCCACCGTTTGATGAAGAGGATGAGCCTCTTGTGGCTGGTGCACGGGTGTATGAGACCTCTCAGCCATCCCTGCGTTTGTTTAACCTCGCCCCGGGCGTACGCTACCGTGTCGTGGTTCGGGAACAGATGGTTGATGCGCAGGGTGAGTTCGTGCCAGACGCGTGGGGATGCTTCTCTGCGATGCAGGTGGTGGAGACGGTCAACCCAATGCGCGTGGTCCCAATCGAGATTGGAGAGGATTACTGCCTTGTGGGGTGGCATCGGGTGCAGCGGCTGGCGGACATGGCGTCCGACATCAGCCTCGTCACGGGACTGGGGAAGGTCACGGCGTACGAAATGCGCGCGGTGCGACTGGACGAGAAGGCAAAGGAGACTTACCATGGACCACTGGCGCTGGATACGGTTGTGCCGCTGGAGCCGAGTGAGACCTCCTACCACCTGGGGAATTTGGTGAGCAACACCATCTACGCCGTGAGCATCCGCGCCCAGACGGAGGGCTACTGGGGGCCGTGGAGCACCACCACAAAGTTTGTGTCGCAGAGTCGCCTGCAGGTGAAGGTGCTTGCCGTGTACGAAGACGTCTTTGTCGTCAGCTGGAGCCGTCCGCTGCCCGAGTGGGCGCTCTCACGCGCCGACTACGCCAACCCTGGCGGCCGCCCCGGCTCCTCGCCACGGCGGAAGACCGACGCGGATGCAGTGGAGCAGGAGGCGGCGGAGCGGGACACAAAAGACGACCCGAACAGCAACGACAACAATAACAACAGCGGTAACAACGGCTGCTCTCGCTGGGAGGGCAGCAGTGACGACTTTGACGCCGTCCTGGTCAGTGACTACTCCGTGGATCGGTATGAGTTGTACGTGGAGGGAGTCACGTGCGACCTGCAGCAGTGCCTTACGCTGCCGAAGGAGAAGATGTCGGTGCGCATCTCGGGGCTGGAGCACAACCAGATTTACTCCGTGTGTATTCGCTCGCAGAGTGAGAAGCAGCACTGGTCGATGCTGTCGCGGCGGGAGTCGTTGCTGACGCTCACGCCCATGTGCGTTGAGCTCTCCCACTACACGGAATCCATTGTCCTGCTGCGGTGGTTCCGTGCTCCGCAGGACATCATGAGTTACGACGCCCTGTTGCAAAGTCGCCGTGCGGAGGAGGAGCGACGGTGCGACGAGCGTGAGCGGCAGGACCTCTTTGAGTTAAAGCGACGCGCGCAGGAGATGGAGGAGTTGGCGGAACGCAAGTATTTGAGTGACCACTTGGCGGTGCGGCGAGAGCACAACGCCGCGCGTCGCATGGATGCGGTGCATCACTTGCAGGCGGAGAACGTCGCCCTGGGCGACGCCGAGGTGACGGGCTACCAGCTGAAGTTTATGGGGCAGGTTGGGGGATGCATGCCCTCCATTCCGGGACTCCAACGCATGCTGCTGCAGCAACGCCGGCCGCACTCGGCGCGGCGGCGGCGACCAGAGAACACGCGAAAGGTGTCAAGCAGACAGCGACGGCAGCCGAGCCCGGAGGAGAACGCCGATCGCGTTTCGGCTGAGGCATTGACGGGCGGCGGCGGCGGCGGCGGCGGCGGCGTGCCAGCCGCCGGGCCCGGCGACGAGGGCCTCGCCAGGGAGGAGGCCCCGCTTATCGACGTCCAGCTGGGCGCACACGTTATGAGTGTCACGGTGAAGGACTTGGCGCCGTGCGCCCGGTTTGCCGTGCAGCTGCGCGCCCGCAATGCGGCGGGGGAGTGGTGTCCGTGGAGCCAGCGCGAGAGCTTCACGGCGCTTGAGCTTATCGAGCTTCACCAGAATCGCTTTGGAGAGCACTACATCAACTTGTACTGGCACCGCCTTCCCGCCGCGTTCAGGCGGCGAATGGACGACGATGAGGCGCGGCTGCAGGAGCTGAACAGGGAGTTCAGCCACATGTCGCCCAAGGACCTTGAGGACAAGAAGCGGGAGCTGCCGGAGTCGGAGTACAATGCGCTGCTGGAGGGGCTCAAGGGCTGGCGCGACCTGAAGCGTTACGTGGCAAGCGTGCAGTCGCAGCTGTCGCGTGGACTTGGGGAGGTGGTGGTGCATGAGGCCACCCCGGTGAGGGGGTACCAGCTGCGCATCATCCACGAGAGTGGGACCTTCAAGGACTACTACATCGACGGCAGCTCCAACGGCAGGAGCAACGGCCACGGCACGAGCGACAGCGCCACCACCGAGGCCGCCACTTCCGCCACCACCGACACCGCAATTTCGATCAACGGCGCCTACACCGTGACCGGGCTGGTGTCGAATACCATGTATATTGCCCTGCTGTGCGCCGACTATGGCTTCGCATGGGGGCCGTGGGCGGCGCCGCTGCGATTTATGACACAAAATCTTATCCAACTCTCCATCACGTACATCTCGGAGGTGTTTGTCGACATTGAGTGGTACCGGGCCCCCAACAAGCGCCTCCCACCCGATGAGGAGGGCACCGTACTGACAAGCGACGCCGTCTCAAGCGAGGCACGCGTGTGCCAAGTCCGTATCACCTGGGAGGACGAGGAGAATGACGGTAAACTCATGGAGGAGTACCGCACAATGCGCTCCTTTAACGTGTTTCGTGTTGACAAGCTACGCACAGACACAAAGTACACCTTTGCCGTCCGTGAGTGGGATGCGGAGGGGGATTGGGGTCTGTGGTGCGCCCCAAGGACATGCGTGACGTTGCCCGGAATGCAATCAATTGTGAAGGAGCTTGGTGAGGACTGGGCGGAGTTCGCATGGTACCGCAAGGACCGACGCGTCGACTATGACGATGACCTCGACGTCCTGCAGTACGACCTGGAAAAGCTCTCCTACTACGTGCGGGTTCAGGAACTGCCGGAGACCGATGCGGAGGGTGAGGCACACATGGTGCCCTGCGAGGAGCCGCGAGAGAGCCCGGCGGATGCGGCACTGGCAGATGAGATGGAGGACATATTTGCCTCCAACCAGCTTCTGCGGGGGGTGCTACCACGGCAGGAGCACCCTGTGGAGTTTGTGGGGGAGCGGCATGGCCGTCAGTATCTGATTCGGCGCTTTGACAAGGACACCACGCACTTTCGCCTTGAGAACTTGCGCCCAGACCGATTCTACAATCTGCAGGTGATGTGTGAGACGCCGGGGGATCGCCTGGGTGCGTGGAGCAGTGACCAGCACTTCCTCACCATGTCGAAGATCAAGCTGTCAGCGCAGAACATTGACGAACAGTACGTGGATCTCTCCTGGCAACGCCTGCCGCCGCGAGAGCACCCACGGCTAAATATGAGTCAGGTCTTTACAGGACACTACGTGACGATCGCATACGTACTGGAGGTGAAGGGTGCCGATGGATTTTACATGCGTGAGCAGCTGCAGGGTCACCTCAACAACTCTTACCACCTCAAGGGTCTCGCGTTGAATACGGTGTACAGTGCCAGGGTGTACTCTATCAATGACGTGGATGTGCAGAGTCTGTGGTCGGAGACGTTGCGCGTCGTGACGCTTGACCGTGTGAAGGTGCAGCCAACCGAGATCTCGGAGCAGTCCATCATGCTGGAGTGGGGGCGTGAGGAGCAGCGGCCGGCGTGTGCAGAGACGGGCGGTGAATACGACCCCGCAATTTGTGTTGGGAGACGGGAGTGTGGCAGCTATCTCTTGCGCGTCCACCAGGGCGGGGAGTGCGCCCGTAACCTCTTGCTTGAGAAGAGCTTTCCTGGCGGCGTCTGCAACTTTTCTCTGGCCTCGTTGGCCCCAAACACGCCGTACGTGGTTTCCGTGCGGGCGACGAACCTCCTCGGGGAGTGGGGGCTGTGGTCGGAGGAGCGCTGCGTGTACACCATGAAGCTCATCTGCGCCGAGGTTGCCGCCGTGGGGGAGGACTACATCCGCTTCTTCTGGACACGCGAGGAGCCAGACGAGCTGCAGATTGGGGGGGACGGGCAGTGCTCCCCGCGGCAGTTCAACAAAGGCGGCACCGACGCCTCCGTCACGGAGTTGGGTGAAGAGGCGGATGCAACCGCAGCCGCAGCCGCAGCCGGCGGGGGCGACGCGAACGAGAACGACGGCGGTCGCGAGCGACGAGTCAGTGGCGCCGTGGAGGGCGTCTCGGGGGGCGCCACGCCGCACCCGCCGGCAGAGACGAATGCCGAGGACGCCTTTTCGCACCCGCAGCCGCTGCGCAACGCGATCCGCAAAAAGTACCCGCTAATGGATTGCCCAGAGCGCAAGACGGTGGTGTACAAAAGTGCCAAGACAAAAATTGAGATGTACGCGGTGAGTGTGCGGGGCGCAGACGGGGGTGAGGACTACACCATTGAGGTGCCTGGGGATGCCACCAGTTTTACCGTTCCCTCGCTGCGACCGGACACGCGCTACTTACTGGCGGTTTCTGCCCGCTACGGCAGCGGCGAGTGGGGCGTCAGCAGCGCCTACGTCACGAGTGGCACGCTGAACCTCATCACGGTGGAGTTGCGGGGGCTTGGCGAGGATTACTTGACCGCCGCATGGCAGCGACTGCCCATCACCTACGACGCGAACTCGGTAAATTTTGGGCGCAGCGAGGACACCGTCTTTTACGAGATCGCGGTGCATGACTTCACGGATGTTTCCTTTGGTGAAGAGGACGCGGCGGAGCTGACGCCTCGGCTGAGGCGCACCGTGTTTGTGCCGGCAAAGGCTCGGTCCTGCACCGTCAAGGAACTACTCTCCCATCACCGCTACCGTGTCTGCGTTCGGCGGTGGTACAAGCCGCTTGAGGCGTTTGTGGAAGATGCCCCGGTGGAGGTTCCGCGGACGGACGACGAGCAGGTGCTGGAGGGGATACAGCGCAGCCGCGCCTCGCCTGGGACGTGGGGCGAGTGCCTCTACGACGTGACGCTGCGTGACATGGTGTGTATCATGGAGGACAGCGCGGAGGACTTCTTTGTGGTGCGCTGGGAGCGGGACCCCCGGGCACAGGCGTTGCCCGTTCGCAACTCATTTGCCCAGATGCCTGTGCAGGGATACCACCTCCGCATTGACGAGGTGACGCCGGAGGGCGCCGTGCTTGACGCGAGCACCGCGCCCGTGCACATTGACCAGTCGCTTGATGCCCATGAGACGTTCTTCACGGCGCAGAACCTGCGGCCCGACGGCTTGTACCGCATTGATGTGCGCTGCTGCGTGGACAACATCTGGGGTCACTGGAGCCGCAATCTCTTTGTGCGGACGCTGCCGAAACTCGTCATTGATATCGCCAACATTGGGGAAGACTACGCATCCTTTTCCTGGCAGCGACCACGTCGTAGTTTATCCCTTCCGGATGGCACAGAGGTGTTTTGTGGCAGCGGCGATAACATTGACCGCTTCCACCTCGAGGTGGTGGGGATTGACCACAGGTTTCACGTAAGCAAGAAGTTCAAGGCAACACGCAACACATATCGCGTAAAACATCTGGAGTCAAATAACGTGTATTCCGTGACTGTACGCTCGTCCGACGCGCGGCGCGACGTGTGGAGCTTGTGGAGCGATCGCGTGCTCTTCGCCACACTGAAGCCGATGCAGTTGACCGTTGGGCCTGCGGCGGAGCAGTTTGCCGTGGTGGAGTGGGAGCGTGAGGAGCAGACGCCCGAGGAGTACACTGAGACGGTGGGCGAGGGGGGCGGCGTCGTGCAGCTTGGCAGCCCCGAAGTGATCGCGTACCAGCTGTGCGTTTTCTTCAGCCAACACACCCCCTCGCTTGCTGTGGTCGACAAGCAGTTCCCGAAGGATGTCACCCGCTACTGCCTTGGCTCTCTCGCGGCCGACACGCCCTATGTGGCGATTCTGCGTTCCTGCAACAGAGAGTCACGTTGGGGGCTTTGGAGCAAAGAGGGATGCTTCCGCACCCAGCGGGTGTTGAGCCTTTGCGTGGAAACCGTGGGAGAAAACTGCGTGCGGGTAAAGTGGGAGCGTGCCGAGGTGGATTGCTCCGAGGACGGGCGCAGTGCCGGCACCAAGGCGGAGCCCATCGTGTACCAGTTGCTGCTGAAGGCCGGCGCCGAGACCATTGAGCGTCTGATTCAGCACAGCGAGTGTGGGGTGACGGAGGATGACTTCAAGCTGCCCACCTACGTGGTGGAGGGACTCACCCCGGCGACAAGCTACCTCATGGCGCTGCAGCCGGGCTACGAAGAAAACCGCTGGGGGTTATGGACCCCCTCCATCAGCTTTAAGACGCGGCAGCCCATCAGCATCACGCCTGCCACCATTGGCTCGGACCGTCTGGTGTTTGCGCTTGGTCGCATCCCCGAGACACCGTCAGTCGAGGGGAGCACTGTCGAGGAAGGAAGCGAAAGTCCCGAGCGGACGGTGCCGTCCGCGAATGTTGTCAGTTACCAGCTGGTGCTCCTCAAGGTGGATGAGCAGCACACGGAGCCTGAAAAGGAGCGTGGAAGTGACACGAACGTTTTTGCCGGCCTCTTCCCCATCTCCACGGGGACAGCACAGTCTGTGAATACCGCTTCTGTTCCTGGTACCTCGACGCCTGCAAATCTCACCACAACGATTCCTGAGCTCTCTGCGGGGGCGGATGCAGAACGGTCTGCGATTGCGTCTCCTACAACCCTGGTGGCCGACGCAGAGCACGCGGCCAGCGTGCCTGGTGCCGTTGTTGACGCAGATGCTCATGCAACTGATACGGGTGACAGGCCGCCCGCGGCCAAGGATCGTGTTGCCAGCGTGACGATAGGGGACGAGGTTGCCGTGCACGAGTGGCGGGAGCGTGGAAGTTTGTCACGCAGCGCCGTCATGTTTCTGCCACCAAGGAGGGAGAATGTTGTCATGGAGCGCGAGTTTGCGGTGGACCCGGAGGACCCAACCAAGACGATTTGTGAGCTGGAGGGGCTGGAAAGCTCCACCTCGTACAAGGCCCGCGCCCGCGCCCTGGATGAAAACGGGATGTGGGGGGCGTGGGCGGAGCTGATGGTGGAGACGGCACCGTTTCCACCCCACTCCGTGGCGCTGCACCGCCTCAACGCTCAGTTCTGCATGCTGCAGTGGGAGGCCCCCGACAACCGCTACCTCTACCGCTACGTGGTGGAGCAGGCATGTGCGGCGGCCGAGACCCGCGGGAAAGCAAAGGGCGGGACGGAGTGGCGGGTGACTGAAATGGTGGAGGACACCTTCTGCCGGGTGCGGTTCACTGTCCCGCCGAACAAGATGCGCTGCCGCGTCAAGGCCGCGCGGGTGGGCGAGGGCCATGAGTTCAGTGACTTCTGTGAGCCGGTGAAGCTGTCAAGCGGCGCCCCGCCGGAGGCGGTGACGAACCTCACCGTCACGGCCATTGCACGCAACTTCATCACCGTGACGTGGGCGCAGTCGCGGTCCGAGATCGCAGGCACCTCGCGCCAGGCACGCACCTTGACGTACCGCGTCTACCTCGGCATCCGCGAGCAAACGCCGATCCTCGTGACCACCTCCTCCCGCACCACCAGCTACACGTTGGAGGACCTGGAGCCGTCGACAGAGTACACGATCCAAGTTGTGGTGGAAAACGCGGATGGCATGAGCTACAACAACCCCATGATTCGCGCTGTCACGAGAAGCGAGCAGGACGAGACAGTCCTGCGGCAGGAAGAGGGCCAGCCACCACTTGGCAGCATCGTAGAACCCTTGACCTCCATGCGGCGCACCATCCTGCCTGAGATTCCCTCCGCGCGCCCAACCCTGATCCCGCAGCCGCCGTCACGCCTGCGGCGGAAGAAGAGTCGTGCTAGGACTCTCGCCGGGACGGCGTTGGTGTCAGCCACGGGGGCGGCGGCTTCGGCTACTAATGACGGCCGTGGAGCCTCCATGTTTTTGCCTCGCACAGGCTCAGCACCGAATGCGGTGGACGGCAGTGCAAAACGAGGAACCCGAGACCGGTTTCCTTCCATAAGGAAGACGCGTTGAAGGGTTCTGTGCTCGTCAGGTTGTGATTATAATTATTGCTACTTGTTGCTGTGCATTTTGCATTTTCGTGGGTGTGAGCATCATGTAGAGCGAGCGAGCGAGGGGGGAGAGGGGTGTGCTGCTCCCCCCGCACAAACACATCACATTTCTCCCCTTCTTCCAGGCAACACCTCAGCAGAAGTGGGGGAGGTGGGAGAGGGAAATAAAACACGCACACACACAAGTTTTACTTTTTTTTGTTGTTGTTGTTATTGCTTTGTGTTGAAATGTACACTTTTTTCCCCTCCCCCTCTTTCTCCTTCTGGTGTGGGTTGCCATGCTCCCCTTCTTTCACGTAGCCGCATATTCGTGTGGCCCACTATGTATACACCCGTCATTTTTTCATTGGTAATAATAACCGCATGTATGTAGGCATGTATGTATGTATATATATATATATAAAGGCTGAGCGTCAGCGGGCTGCGTGAGGCCGTGTCCTGTGCTAAAGGAGGCAACACAAAGTGTACGCGAAGAGGAGGGGGAGGGATGTGACCGCCCCCTCCGGGACTTCACCACGCATGAGTGGGAACGAGGTGAAGAGGCCACTCGTCTATGGTGCGTCATCTTTTTCTTTCTGTGATGGGGGATGTTCACAGTTCCTTGGTCTCCCTTTGTGTGGGTGTGTGCGTGTGTGTGTGTGGGTGTGTTTGTTTAGGTTGACCCTCCTTCTGCTGCGTCTCCTTCCCTTAGAATGAATGTTGCTCGTTTTTGTTTGTTTTTCTGCTTGGTTGAATGTTAGGCTTGCCCTAACCCCCACTTATTAGTGCCGTTCTCCTTTGGTCTGCGCTGGTCAATGCGGCTGCCGCCTTGCTTGCTTGCTTGCTCTCTCTTTTTGTGTCTGTGTAGCTCCGTGTTTTTTTTTGGGCGCTGCAGTGCCGTGGGGAAGAGAGGGAGAAGGGCGGCGGCTGGAGGTGATGGAGGAGACGCGGCACGCAACGAACGCCGGCGTCGACGTCGACGACGAGGAGGATCCCTTTGCGGTGTTCAATACGTCCTCGCCAGCGACGCCCGCGGCGTTGACGGCACCCGCGGCTTCCGGCGGCCGCACCGTCGCCGCTGAGGCGTCGCCGACCGTGTCGGGCCCCCCGTTGGGGGGCGGTCGCAGTGTCTCCGTCACGGAGGCGTTGGGCAGCGCCGCCCCAAGCGGCGCATCGTCCATCATGCATATCGTTTCTGCGTCTCCCCGCGAGGGTCTTGAGGCGGCGGCCGCCGTCAACCGGCACTCCCCCGCGGAGCGCGTGCGTGCGGCCGCGATGCAGGAGCCCAGCAGCGGCATTACCGTTAGCCACCCCACGAAGAGCTGCGAGCAACTATCACTGGTGCTTGTGCAACACCCCTATGCCACTTTTATGGAGACGCGCCGTCGCCTTGCCGCTGCGGGCGCACCTCCCTCGCTGACGGTTATAGGCGTCGTCGTTCGAAAGACAGATCCACGGCAAAAAAATGGCAAACACACCTACGGCATAGCCACGCTATGGAGCATGCGAGGACCCTTCCCAACCCCGCCGGAGGAGCTGTCTGTCCTGCTTGGCGGCTCGGCGTTTGACGTGCACTACACAAGGATTGCGACAGGGATCGTGCTGGCGCTCTCCGGCGTGCAGCGGATGGAAGGTCGCAGGGAAGCGTCCGCAAGCAGCGCGCAAACCGCAGCCACCACGTTGACTCCTGCTGCTGCACCCAGGACGAACACTGGCGGTGTTGGGAGCAACACTTCAGAGCTGCTGAAGGTGGTGAAGGGGGAGCAGGTGCGTGCCCTTGGCTACGCAGCGGATCTCGCCACTTGCCAAGCGATTCAGCAGCACACCGGGGAACGCTGCAATCGGATTGTGAACGGCGCGATTTCAAAGTTTTGCTCAAACCACGTCTCGAATCTGCGGCGGGCGGCGCGTGGCGGTGCGGCGTCGTCGGCCACCGCCACACGGCCGCAGTCTCCGGCGAGTGCCAAGCGACCCCCCACGAGCTTTGCATCTGGCGCCACACGTGTGAATCTTTTGCCGCGGAACCCAACGGGCGTGGTCGCGTCCAAGACTGCCCTGCAGTCGTTGGTGCGCCAGCAGCCGGGGTTCTTAACGGTGAAGGGCTCGTGTGGGCTACCAACGACGACGCCCGCCGGCTCCGACGTCACCTCCGCCGCTGGGGCCTACGCGGGTGTTGTGTCGGGCGGTGCGTTGCCCGTCACGGGGATGTGCCGTGACGTGGGACGTGTTTTCAGCTCCCCGCAGTCGCTTGGCGTCACGGCACGCGGGCGAGCCGTCCTTGCCGCGGCGGTGCACCAGGAAGACGCAAAAGAGCGCCGACGGCTGCTGCAACTTGCGATTACACCGAAGGAGTTGGGCGTCAAACGCTCCCGCAACGACAGCAGCTCCTCCGCAGCGGCGACGGTGGCGCAGGAGGTGGAGGCGGTTCGTGAGCAGTACGCGCCGCCGTTGGGCGACCGCGCCCCGTCCTCCTTCGCCCCGATGCGATGCAGCGGCTTTGAGGAGGTGCGTCTCCGCCGTCAGGACTATCAGCATCGCGTCGTGACGAGGCGAGCCGACGGCACAACAAGTTCCATTGTTTCTGCTGTGGAGCAACGCCTCCGCAGTGATGGCGTTCTCGCACAAACGGGGGCCTCACGTGCCCAGGCAGAAAGCGAGGAAGCCGCCCCGCATGCGGAGGGCGCGGCCCCCGCCTCTACATCACTGCTCAGCGTCGTGGCGGGCGCCATGGGCAGCGTGAACGACGACCTCCGCGTCGCGGATGAGCGGCGCAAGTTTGAGCATCGCATGGAGCGACGTCTCGTGCAGGACAAAGCCCTTGAAGCCCTCGCGGGAGTGACGGAGCAAACTGTAAAGGGAGTTTACTGCCGGCAGTGCGAACGTTGGTATCTGCGCCGCAACGACCGCTGCAAGATGCTACGGCACACCTTGGAGACAAGGGAGACAACACGACGCTTCATTGAGTGTGAACACTGTGGATACAAGACCAGCCTGCTTGGGGACGTGCGCCCGTCGAAGATGATCCCGCGGTGCCCAAGATGCTGCGCCGATGCAGTATGGAAGGCGAGTAACGCGGCACCTGAATCATCGGCCTCACTAAAAGGTCCTCTGCAGCTCTGAGAGTATATTTATATATACGGACACACACTTTTGGATGCTTCGATTGAGAAGTCGCTTTGGAGGGGCGTTGCGGCACCGAAGGACCGCCGCGCGAAGTTTGGGGGTGGGGGATGCCTCATCGGAACGGTGTTCCTCTTGTCTTTGTGCACCTTTTTTTCCCCCCCCTCGTTGGTTTTGTTTCTGGCCTCGTTTGACACGTCTGCTGTTGGCTTTGCCCGGATGTGCCAGAACCAATTATTATTTTTTTTCCTAGTTTCTTTGTTTCTTTCCTTTGGGCGATTGTGTGCGCCGCGCCGCTGGCGGGTCGCCGAGGTCACAGTGTGCTTGCAGCGTGTTCTCTGGACGGGGATGGCTTCTGCGGGGGCTGATGCGTCTGCGTTGAAGCCCACGGCGCTGCCAAAGGAGGCGGCTCTTCTCATTGATGATATGATTCGCTCGGGGAAATACAAAGTGCTGCTGGACGCCATTAAGGGCTTCCGCAACGGCTTTGTCTACGGCGTCCGCATTCGCGCGCCGCATGCCCTTGTGCTGAATGTCGTGTGGAGCCACGCCCCATGGCGCGTGAAGGCGCGCAGAATCTACGCGGCCACCAGGAAGCACAGCATCTCTCTAGGGTTGGCTGGCCTGACCGTGTCGCTGGTGCGGTCGATTCTCCGTAAGCTGCAGGGTGAGCCCCACATGTGGCACAGTGCGTTGGCCGGGTTTATTGTCGGTTCCGTCTTTTGGGGGGAGCAGAGTCCTGTAACGGTGCAGATGAGCATGTACATTCTCTCCCGTATTCTGAGCGCGATGCTCTTCATTCTCGCAGGCAAGTACGGCTGGAAGATCCCACCAAATGCCTTCCGCTTTTACTCGGGCGTGCTGTGGATGATCGTCATGCCGCTCTTCCTGTACCACGGCGAGGCCGTGCAGCCGTCGATGCGCACCGCCATGCAGTACATTTACCAGGACAACGAGAAGTACTCAAGTTGGTACGATCTCTTGTGGGTGAACCGCGACACCTCCTCCCCCTCCTCCCCCTCCTTTTAAACGCCGCGTGATCTCCTATTTTTTTTTTCGTCCGCTCCGCTGGGAAACACACACACACACACACCGTGAGCGAGAGACGGAAAAAAAAAAGAAAGACGAAGGTAAATAGAACAAGGGAGCAGCCGAAAAAACAAGAACAAACGCTGGTAGAGCGAACGAAGAAGAAACTCACCCTCCGCGTCACTTGGGAGAGGTGGGCGCTCGGTGTGCGGCCGAGGCCAAAATTTACCGGACTTTTGTTTGTTTGTTTTCGTTTTCAACTACCTCCTCCTCCTCCTCGGTGGGCTCACGCCCTGCAATTCCTGCAGTGGGAGTATCACGGTTATTTTGGCTTGTGGCTCACGCCCCGCAGCGGCGGCGGCGGCGGCGTCGTCTGCAGCCTCTTTTGTCTTCCCCTTTTTTTTTTATTTACCTTTTTTTTTTTTCTTGTGACTCGCCTTCACGGGCGCCACCTCTCGGGGCGGTGAGGAGTTCACGCGGCGGAAAGCAAGCGGCGACGGCGGGTGTGTGTGCGGATGCGGTACAGTTTCGAGGAGGTGGCGAAAAAAGAGACGGGGGGCCTCTGCCGCGCGCTGGCCGCCAACAAGGCCGCAGGTAGCGGCGCGATGAAGACGTACATGCAGCTCGCCGAGGCGGAGATGCGAACGCTGCCGAAGCAGCGAAGGCTGCTTGAGCGGCTGATGCTGCAGTCGGAGGAGGAACGCCGCGCCGCTGCATGTGAACGGCGACAGTTGGCGCTGCGTCGCCGTGACGAGTTGCTTAGAAAACTGCGACGGTTTGACGCCGAGGAGGAGGTTGAGGGTGCGGAGATGACCTTGGCGGAGAAACATGCGAGGCAATGGGGCGCGGTCTACGCTGGGCTTGCACTGCGACGAGAGCAACTTGCCCATGTGCTGTCGTGCGTCTCCACGGCGGTGCATGTGGCGAGCTGCGCAGATGCGGTGGACTCCTGGGCAGCGTTTTCGGGCGCCGTGCACCGTGCGATCGCCCTCTTGGAAAAGAACAAAGACGCCGCGCCCCCGGCGCTTTCCACGCGGCCCCTCTACGCCCAACTGGAGCAGGTGAGCAAGATGCAGCTGCAGGCCGCTGCTCTGCTGAACCACGAGCGCCATCAACAGTCGCTCTTGCGGGAGAGCACCGCGGAGCTGTTTAAGGACCAGGAACGGCTGCTCGCGTGGTGTGTCGAGCAGCAGGAGACTTTGTACACTCTGAAGACCCTGAGGGATATTCGGGAGTTTGCCGCCTCGTTTATGTCAAACGTGGCGGTGATGGACACGAACTTCCTCGTCCTGCTGGAGCGCAGCGAGCGCCTTACGTCGAACCGGGCCGTGCGCGAGGCGCTGGTGGTGGTGAACCGCACCTGGATGGAGCTCGCCATCGCCGTGTACGACACGATGCGCCGGGCCCTGCAGAGCGAGCACGCCAACTCCGGCGTCGAAGCGGGCTGTAGGTGGTGGGTAGACACATTTGAGCCCCGCCTTCGGCGCACGCTCGCTGAGGCACGCGATATCGCAGGCCATTCGGAGATGCAGTCGCTGCCGCTGATGCAGGCAATTCATGAGCGAAGTGTGGCACTCTTGCGGGACCTGGCGTCGCCCCGCATCGTTACCCTGCACATATCCAACTTCACGGAGCGTGTTGATTCCGTTGAGCCGCACGAGGAGGCACTGCGTGAGGCCCTGCTTATGCGGCTCTCACTGCTTGCCCAGACACTTGTCGGTGACGCAAAGTACCCCGGGCACCAGGAATACGCGGATCGCTTACGTGAGGTTTCCGACTGGGTAGACGCCCAGGCGAAGGGCGTCGTCTACACACAACTGATGCACCGCGTGGAGAAGCTACGATCCATGGTAGAGGAGCAGTTACGTCTGCTGCTGGACAACAAAACCGCCAAGGCGGCCCAGTCATGAACGGCGGGGGAGGTTGTACAGGAATGATGCCAAAGGGGGGAAGGAGGGCCGTTCTGCACACACACACACACACACGCACAAATGACTCTCTCCCATTTCTCTCACAGCTCCGTAGAAGCTGTGCGTACGCATACGTGAAAACGGGGCGAAGTGATTTCGCTGGTTGTCGAAAGCAGTTCGCCCTCTTGTCTTTATGTTGCCTTCCGAGGGAGTGTGAAGGATAGACGCGTGTGTGTCTGCCTGCTGCCCGGGGTGGGGGGAACTGTGGCTGCAGATGACGCACGCACATTCTTTCTGTGTTGTACTTTTGGTCCCCGTTAATTAGTTAATTAATTAATTTATTATTATATCTTCTATTCTTTTCCCTTTGCGGTGCACGGATCGGTGCCTCTCTGCTCCTCCCCACCACCTTGGCGGGCTTTCGTCCTGCGGCGCGAAGAGGCCGTCGAGAGAGGCTGTTCCAGCTCCACTGTTCCGTCGTGTAGAGGGACACGTCCACACTCACCGACCCCTGGAGAAGAGGGAGTGGGGGACAAAAGTAGAGGACTGAAAGCCGAAGAAAAGAAGAGAAAAACAAAAGCTTTCTAGATTAAGTGCATCAGAAACGGTTGGCGTCTCTCTGGCTCCTGCTCCTGCTGCCGTTGCCGTGATGGAGTCCATAGAGACGCTAGAAG
>NW_021704100.1:15548-36922 GCF_003719485.1 Trypanosoma conorhini | reverse complement strand
AGAACGGCGCACGGTTCCGCTACCACTGCCCGCTGAAGCTGCTGCGGAACATGCCGCTGGACGCGTCCCACTACAGCCCACAGTTTGCCGTTGGGGAGCACGTGTGGCGTCTGCACCTGCAACGCCGCGCAGCCGCGGCGAGTGACGAGGGGTTCCTCTCTATTCATCTCCAAAGCTGCTCGAACGTGCCCGTGGTGGCCCAGTTCAAGTTAATCTTGCGCTGCTTCGAGGATCCACAGTCGTCAAAGGCCCACACCTTTCGCTGCCCGTTCAAGAAGTCCGGGAGCGCGTGGGGGATGAATGAGTTTATTTTGATCTGGCGCCTCCTGCAGCAAGAGAATGGGTTTGTCTACGAGGATGCGGCCTCCGGTGCCCTTTACTTTGACATTGATGTTCTGTTAAAGATATTGGAGGCCAGTAGTAACAGCCACGGCGTTGGCGTTCTCGACACAAACGTGCTGAATGAACGCTCCAGCTCGCCTCCCGTGCTGTCCACTTTGCATCAAGACCCAAAACACGCGTTTCTGCGCATGCGCTCGCCGTTGGAGCATAGAGGCGCCGGTGCGACGCGCTCCGCGTCCTCCAGAGGACGTTTGATCGTCGCGCCAGAGAAAAGCCCCAGCGTGGCTGCTGGGCAAGCAGTTGTCCGGGCACCGCTGCTGTACCCCTTTGAGCACCTTGAGGCGCTGACGGATATGACGTTTGACATTCAAGGGGTCCGCATGAAGGCGCATCGGTGCGTTGTCGCTGCGCGCATGCGTCCGCTTCTACCGGATCACGTGCTGCCGCTGCAAACTGGTTGCGTTGTGGCCATTGCGGTCACGGTAGATGTTTTCTCTGCCTTCCTGCAGTATGTGTACACGGAGGAGTGTCCCCAGCAAGGGGTTTTGCCGCCGGAGGCGCTACTGGATTTGTATTTACTCTCTTCCGCATGCGAATTCTACGACTTGTCTGGCGTCTGCCTGACCTTTGTGCGGCCGCTGCTATCGCACGAAAATATTCTCTCCATTACCCTGACGCGGTACAATGCGGGGGATGAGGTTCTTAACGCCTTGTACCTTCGGGTTCTCTTGGAAAACTACGATTTTCTCATTCAGGACCCGAAGTTTGAGGAGATTCCCGGCCACTTGTTTCGTCGCCTCTCCCTCATTATGCGCGACAAGGAGCCGGTGCCGCAGGTGGCCATCCCGACCTCGCGGAACACGCTTGGCCGGCAGCTGGCGTGGCTGGCGGAGTCGGGGGAGTACAGCGACATGGAGCTTGTGGTGGGGCCGAGGCACCTGATCGTGAAGGCGCACCGCTACATCCTGGCCTCCCGCTGCATCCTCTTCTCGCAGTCCATAAACCCGCGGTCCACGGTGGCGGTGCCGCCCTTCACGGCCCCTGAGTTTGACTTCTCCCAGCGCTCCTGGCAGAAGCTGCTTGTCGGGATCTACCGTCACCACCTTGAGTACTACCGCGACTTCTCTGCGGAGGACGTGGCCATCGTCTTCAAGATGCACGGCGTCTTTGGAATGGACGGGCAACTCAAGAAGGAGGCGGACGACGCCTTCAACTACCAAAATGCCCTCCGCCTGCTTATCTACGCCGTAAAGCACCAGGTGCCGGAGCTGCACGAGCGGGCGATTAGCTACGTGGCGAGTAATTTTAATGCGTTGATTCAAAGCGACCCGCAGGCATGGGAACTCATCGCCGAGTTACCGCAGCATGCTGTGGTGGCTCTCTTCCGCACAGTGGTGGAGAGCCAGCGGTGACAAAATCACGAGAGAGAGAGAGAGAGCGGAAAAAGCGACGAGAAGGTGGAAAAGGGGGAAGAAGGAAGTAGAATGTAGAGGATTGCAGGCAATAAGGCGCTTAGGAACACATGCCACGACTCTCACGCACGCATTCACGCTGAAGGCCGAATCGTCCTGCGAACAGCGGCGAAAGTACAGGAGGGAAGAAACAAGCGGGCGTCTGCGGGTGAGAGCAGGGAGGAGGAGGGGGGGGGGGGCGCATAATGGTACCCCGACATAAACCTTTGCCGCGTGATTTGCCCGACCCACGCGGTCTATCGGCTTTCTGAACTCATGACGTGCCGGGGCCACGCCTTGTACCTGTTTTTTTTTTTTTGCTTTGTTCTGTATTTTGTTATATTATTTCTCGTCCTTCAGCTATTCGTGTGCTCCGTCCTTTTTGCGGGTGGGAGCAGGGCGGTGCCGGTCGCTCTGTTGCCTCCCTCCTCTTCTCTCTCCATACTTTTTTTTTTCTTCTCTTGAGCCTCTAGGCCGGCGTCACGCCGTCGCTCTCTGCTTGCGCTTCTCCTGACAGAAGTCATCGCATTACATGCCATGACGCTCGCTCTTTTACTTTATTTTTTCCGCATTCCCTTGCTCTTCTTTTACTTCCCTTTATTTTATTTTTATTTTCATTTTTCCTCTTTTCCGTGTCTTTATTTCCCCGCCTTGCGCCTACTTGGCACGCATGACTCCAATGGAAGGCTGCTTCTTTGTCTATCCCAGTCCTACCTGCAATATCCACGTGCTGTTGCTGTGCTGTGTAGGCGGCGCGCGTGCGTGGTTCATGGGAGTCTGCGGCGCGCATTACTAGAGCGGTTTAGTTTTATCCGTCGCTGACGCTGCAAGGATAGCACAATGAGAAAAACGGCACCTCTTGAAAAACTCGTTGTCGCGGATACGGTGATTCAGGCTTGCCTGGCACACGCCTTCACGACGGAGCAGGAGGAAGTGATGGGGCTGTTGCTTGGCGATGTCACGCTGCATGACGGTGGCGGCACCGCAACTGCCACCCCCACAGGGACCCTGACGGCGGCTGCAGCCGCGACCCCCGCCGTGTCCGGTGGCGCTACTGCGCCGAGGACAGGCGTGACCGCCGGCGCTGCTGCTTTGGACACCACAAGCCCCATATTCCGTAAGCGCGCCAATGTGTGGGGGACTTGGGTCTTGCAGCGCAGCGTCCGCCGCTCCGACCGCGTCGAGATTGCCCCGGAGATGCTTGCCAGCGCCACGGAGGAGGCCAACCGCTACACACAGCAGGTGGGGCGTCAAACTCGCGTGATTGGGTGGTACCACAGCCACCCCCGCATCACCCCCTACCCATCGCAGGTGGACCTTCGCTCGCAGGGGGCGTACCAGCAGTTGGAAAGCGGCTGGGTTGGCCTGATATTCAGCGTCTTTTACAGCGACGCGACGAACAGAAATAGCGTCTCGATTCACTGCTTCCGGACCGGCCCGGGCGAAACACACGAGAAGGTTGAGATGGAGATTGTCCCAGTGGGGAAGATGCCACTGAGGTTCCTGCCGCCGTGTGAGGTCACATGTCACCTTCTGCATGTATTTCGCGCCGAGGTCGCCGCCGCCGTGGAGATGGTGCGGCGGCGCTGCAACAACGCACCTGACGCCATGGCGGCAGCGTTCGCCTTGCAGGTGGTTCAGCTGTACACTCTTGACAAGTTGATTGCGCAGCCCACCTTGCGGCACCTGAAGTCTTCCATTGCTTCCCTGGAGCGTCAGGTGGAACGTCTGGAGCGTGAGCTGTCGGCGCCGAAGCCGTGACATCCTGCCTTTTTTTTTTTTGGTGTCTCTCCCCCTCTTTAGTGTGCGCCTGCCCGCCACCGACTGATGCTTGTGCCTTGTTTTTTTTTTTTTGCGGGTAGGCGGGCGCGTCTCATCGTGGAAGTATTCCTTCCTTCTTCCGGGGGCGCAATGTGGGTGAACGCGTGGCTGTCCATGCCTCTGCACTTTTGCTGCAGTTCTGTTTTTGCTCCATCGTTTTTCCGCTTTTTCTCTGTCGTTCTTCATGGGTTTTTTTTATTCCCTGCTTTTCGTTCTGCTGCGACGACACTTCCTTGCGTTTTCGGTTTGCGACCGCCCACAGCTCAGGAAGCTGCGGTGCGTGGAGCGTGGGGCGGTGGCATTTCCGGGCCTCGTTGGCGCATTGCTCGTTGGCCGCTTTGTTTCGTGCCGCATTCACGGCGCTGCTATGGCGGCACAGCGCGCGACGTCCTTCGGCGGCGGCTCTTGGATGTACGAGTGGGGCCATGGCGGGACGACGGGCGGCGGCGCGCGTGCGTCGCCGCGGCTCATGACCTCCACTGCCGCTGCTGCTGCTGCTGCTGCTTCTGTGGCGTTGCGCAGTCCAAACTCCCCCGGGGAGCGCCGGCCGGACGTGCGGCGACCCATGTGGTCTTTGGACGACTTCGACGTGGGACGAAAGTTGGGGGAGGGGCGCTTCGGCAAGATTTACCTCGCACGGGAGAAGCGCACGAAGTGCGCAGTCGTGCTGAAATGTCTCTCGAAAGACATGCTCCGCTACCACGGTCTCGCCCACCAGCTGCGGCGGGAGGTGGAGCTGCAGGAGTACGCGGGACGTGGTCATCGTCACATCCTGCGCCTCTTTGCGTACTTTTGGGACGAGCTGCGGGTCTTCTTGGTGTTGGAGTACGCGGACGGGGGGAACCTGCTGACCCTGCTGGACTCGCGGGTGCGGCATCGCCTGTCGGAGGAGGCTGCGCGGGGCATTTTGCGGCCGCTGCTCTCAGCCCTCGCCTTCCTGCATGAGCGAGACATCATACACCGTGACGTGAAGCCGGATAATGTTTTGATCAAAGGCGACGAGGTGAAGCTGGCGGATTTTTCGTGGGCCGTGCGCCTCGACCGCGGTGCCACGCATCACACCCGCCGGTACACACTTTGCGGCACGATCGATTACCTCGCACCGGAGCAGGTCTCAAGGCAGGGCTGCACGACGAAGGCGGATGTGTGGGCCCTTGGGATCTTGACCTACCGCGTCCTGTGCGGTTGTCTCCCGTTTGAGCACCTCTCCGCCTGGGAGGTGTGTGCCCGCATCACAAAAGGGGATGTGCGCTATCCCTCGCATCTTTCAATGGAGGCGTGCGACTTTATGAAGTCCCTCCTCTGCGTGGATGAGGCCAAGCGGCTTTCGTGCGAGGAGGCTCTGCAGCACCCCTTCATTCAAGGCAACAGCTGCGGTCTAGACGACGAGAGCGTAGAGACGGAGCTGCCAAGCGCCGTGGGATCTTCCTGCTTAGGCACGCCTGAGACGTGGGGGGACGCACAGCTGACGCAGCTGCCGCAGCTGCCGCAGCCTTCGCTCACGACGGTGGCGGCGGACTCTGCAGCCTCTGCGCGGGGACGGGAGCGGCAAACCCAACCACCGCTGCAAGTGAGCGATAAAAGTAACGGGGATGGTAGTAGTCAAAATAGCACCAACAACGGCAATGGTGCGACCCGCAAGTGGGCCACGACAGCTACTTGCAGCCAGTCTCTTTCGGGTGTGAGCTTTGTCACGGTTAGTTCTTCCCATTCCACGGAACGCATTCCGAGCGTGCAGGACGTGTGCACGCCCGACATCTCCCCTGTCCCGCACAGTGAGTGGATGATGTCGGGGAGAAACGTTGGCAACGGGACAGCGTCAAAGGGCGGCTCCGAGGATGTGGCAACCTCAAGCCAAGGGGCGAGTTTTAGTCGCCCCCGTAACCAGAACAGCACATGCGATAGAAGCGGCTTGGCAACGACGCAGCGCGGCCCGACTCCATCCCTCTCACCGCAGCTCATTTACCCGAATGCCGTCACTGACGAGGTCTGGCGTGGGGCAGAAAATGGGGAGAGAAACTGCGTCATGCAGCTGCGCTTTGACGATAGTCCTGTGTCCCTTTCTCAGCTCACAGCCGCGTCGGCGAGCACCGTTGATTCCGCCGGGAACACGTAGCTGTAGAGGGCCGGCGTCATTTCAGCTCTCCTCGCCAGAAGCGCAGACGACTGTCGCGTTGCTGTTGCTGATGACGACGACATTGATTCTCTCTCTCTCTATTTCTATACATATATACATATATACATATATACATATATATCTCTCTCTGTCTGTGCGTGTGCGTGTTTTCACACTCCCCGCGTTCCTAATTTTTGGGGCTCCGCCACCGCCACCGCCACCATCATTATAGATTCAATGCTTAACAACGGCCCCGGCCTGGGCACAGACATATAGACATATATATATATATATATATTAGACACACCCACATTGACATGTGCAATGGAAAGAAGTTTGCAGTGGGGTTGCGGGCCGAGAAAGCTGCTCACTGGTGTGCGGGGTCTTCACCTTTTAGAGAGGACCAGGGGGGAAGCCATAAACCCGCCCGTGAAGAATGGGGTGCGGGGGGAACCGCTACGCACAGGCAAAAAAGAAAAAGAGGTAACTCGTCAATACTTTCGGGGTTTCTCTTTCTACAACTCTTCAACGCATCTCCTCTACCCTTCTTTCAACAAGTTTGTTCTCTATGGGCTAAGTTTCCCTTTCTGCTGCAAAGTCTATTATTTTTATTTTTATTTTTATTTTTTTTGATCCGCCCACCGGGCCCATTGTTTTTCTCCCATCATTTCTCGGCCCTGTGCCTTTCCCTTTCCTTCTCTGTGACTGCTTTGCATGCTGTTGGCGGTGGGGGAGCAAAAGGAAAAGGTCAAGAAGGAAGCGATAGCGCATGCCGCTGGACCTGGTGGGGAAGCTTCACCGCACGGTCTACATTGAAGGCTGCCCGTCGACAGTGCGGGAGGACCTCTTGCGGCTTCTTGTGACAAAATGTGGCGCCATCGAGGGTTGGGACGTCACGGGTGAGCGACTCATCGTCGTGTTCAGCAGCATGAACAGCATCAGCACCGCCATCACGTTTAACGGCACAGCCTTTGGCGACCTCACGAGCAAACTGTTTTTGTGGGTGGCCACCGAGTCGCCGCCAGCGGGGGTGGCGCAGCAGCTGGCCATTGCGGACGGCGGCAGCGGCACAAAAGGGGGCCCGCGTTCAGCGGAGGAGCTGAAGTCTGCACGGGAGGCACGCGAAAAACGACTAGCCGCCATCCGTTCCGAACTGGCGCCGGAGATTGAGGTTGAGCAGAGCACTGAAAGCAGCGAGGTGAGGCGGCTGAATCTATGCCTGAGGCAGCTCAAGGCTCTCGGGACGCTTACCAGCCACGCGCTTGCTGAGGCTGAGCAAAAACTAGAGGAAATCTCCACACACCTCGGCGCCTCGCAGAGGCTGCTGGAGAACCTGCGAGCGGAGAAGCTGGCCAAGGCGACAGTTACTCCCGCCGCGCAGGCAGACAAGCCTGATTCCGTGGAAGAGACTAGCGCGGCCGCTGACCTTCCTGGGGTGTTGGGCGAGCGCGAAGATGTGGCGCAGCGTGTGGAAGCGATGGTGGCCGCAGCTGAGGATATTGGCCAGTGGCGAAAGCGCTCCCGAGGAGACTGAGAGGCGATTCTCCCCCCGAGTCTGCGAGTCCCTTTTGTGTTTTTCCTCTCGTTGTTGTTGTTGCAGGGTGGGAGTTCCTCTACACTTGTGGCATCGCTGGTTGATGTCACTATTGTTGTTCTACCTGTTTCTCGGCTTTGACGACGACGGCGGCGGCGGCGGCGGCGGAGAGTGTGTCCCTCGGCCCCCGTTCCTCCCTGCATCCCGACGTGGCTGGGTTTCCCTTTTCTTTTCGTTGTTGTTCTTCTCTGCCTTCTCCGTCGGTCGCGTCGTCGTCACGACGCGTTGCTGCATATCTTCTTCCGTTGCTCCAGCGGAAGTTGTCGTGGGACTCGATGTGGGCTGGCGGCAGGGGGGCCGCCGTGCTGCGGCGTGCGACCTCCCCGATGTTGTCCTGCGGCTGGCGTCGCAGCGTCGCTTCCACCTCCGCCGAGAAGGCCGCCGCGTCGCACGCGACGAGCGAGCGGACTGGGATCTACGGAGTGCAGGGATACGAATTTGTGGAGGGCTTTCGCGTGCTTGGCCCAGGCGCGGCGCTCATCCGGCTGAAGGCAGCGCTCAGTGTCTACGGGCTGCTCGGCGCCACGGCGGCCTCGTGCGTCGCGTACTACCTTGCAACGCGCAGCTATGAGCTGACGACGGACCCGGACCCGTACGCCAAGACGCGGCTCCAGTACTTTGCCTCTGACTATGCGGTGCTGCAGAACCGGTGGACAGGCAGCCGCCGCGTGGTGGCGCTGAGCGACGACGCGGCGAACGCGGGTGCGGCGAAGGAGCGGGATCATCCCAAGTCGTCGGAGTCGTTAATCGCGACGAGGCGCATTCATGTCAACTGGCTGCTGTACCGCGTGCGGCTGTATTTACATGCTACCGACTCCGCCGTTGTGGTGGATTTGGGGGCGGACATGGACCCCTACCGCTTCGCCGTGAAGCGCGGGCGGCGGCCTGCGACGGCCGCGGAAGGGGCGGCGGGTGTGGGGAATTCTGCGACCGCGCGCGTGCTCTACCGCTCCCGCCTTCGTCCAGCCATGACGCGCAACGAGTACCAGAGGGGAAGTCTCCCGGTGTATGAGCGGACACTGGAGACCGTAACGCGGGAAGTGTTCCAGGAAAAGTATCGGCGGGCCATTCTGTCGCGGGCGGCGTCGCGGCTGAGCCCGGCGTTCGCCGAGGAGTTTCTGCGGAGCGGCGCGCTGAACGGGGAGGGCATGTCGTGGGCCGACGTCGTCCCCGACACGGCGGCCTTCTCGGCGGAGGTGCGGCAGCGGGTGGAAAAGAAGCTGGCGGATCAAGTTATTCTCCTGCAGGTAGACATGACGGTTCTCTGAGGCTTTTTTGTTTTCCTTTTGCTTGCTGGCACTTTTCCCTCTTGGTTTCTCTCGTTTGGCGGGAGCGAGACGAAAGGCAGCGTGGCGCGAGCAAAAAGCGAGAGCAAAAAGAAAAGGGGGAGAAATAGTGCGGTGGCGGTGGCGGTGTCTCGCGGCCCGGCCCATGCGTCGCGTGGACTTTCATTTGCGTGTCTCACGGCCGCGTGGCCCCTCGTACGTTGCCTCTCCCTTGTTTTTCCCGCGCCGGCGCAAACGCGTTGCCAGCCGCTCCACGCGCCTCTCCCCCTCCACCCACCCCTGCGAAAAAAAAAACCGAACACACGCACACACACACACACACAAGCACAAAAGGGATGTGGCGCACCCTCACGCTGTGCGTCTCGCGACGTGGTGCGCTTTTCGTCTCCAAGAAGAACCTGCGTTTGAAGTGTGGCACGTGCCGTCGCCTGCTGCCCGCGGCGCACTTTAACAAAACCACCACACTGTCGCAGTCCCTTGTCTGCGTGGACTGCAAGCGCCTCTGCGTCCTCTGCGGCCTGCACTTCACACTGGACCACTTCACGGACGCCGGCGCCGAGCTGTGCGACAGCTGCCTGGCGAAGCGACACGTGGCACGGGAGAATGTCTACTTTCGCTACCCCGTGCTCAAGTACCGTGCCTGCCCCTTTAGTGTCGACCAGATGCGGGAGGAGATCCGCCACGAGGAAGGCCCAAGAGGATGAAGCCGGTGGCCTTCCCCACGTACAACCCCGCCCGTCATTTGGTCCCGCCGCACACGACAGGCAGCCGTGCCATGATGGTGGTGGCGCAAGTCGATCTGCTGTTGCTTGTTGGCGTATATCCCTGTTGCGTTTTTTTCTCTTTACTTATCTTTTTCCTTTTGCTCCCGCCCCCCCTTTTTTATTATTATTCTTCTCCCAATTCTCTTTTTTTCTTCTGCTTCTTGCTTCCCCCCCCCTCCGGCGTTCCCTCCTCCTGCGTCGCCGCCCCCCACGGGAATGGAGCCGTCCGTGGCGCGCAGAGAACACTTCCCACCCACTTCAGGCCGCGGCGCGCAAACGTTGCGCGGTTGCTTTGACGCCCGTTGAGTTGCGCAACGCTTCGCCATGACCCCCGACGGAGGCCCCGGCCGCGTGAGTCCCACGCAGATCTACTGGTTCTACCCGAACCTCATCGGCTACGTGCGGGTCCTCCTCTCCCTCGCTTCCTTCGCCGTGCTGGGCAACTACCCTGGGCTATTCCTCGCCTTTTACACCCTGTCCTTCGCGCTGGACGCGGCGGACGGAGTGGTGGCGCGCTACATGGACCAGTGCTCACACTTTGGGGCCATTTTCGACATGCTGACAGACCGTGCCTCCACCGCCGGCCTCCTGCTGGTGTTGAACCACGTGGTGCAGCCCATGCCCGAGTGGTTTACGACGCTGTGCGCCTTTCTCGTCTTCCTGGATGTCGCGTCGCACTTCTGTCGCATGTACGTCACACTCTTTCTGCGCAAGGGGTCGCACAAGGACGTCTCTGAAAGCACGTTTTTCTTGCTGCGGCTGTATTACTCGAACCGCACCGTGATGGGTGCCTTCTGCGTTGGGCAGGAGTTCTCGTACATCCTCCTGTACGCGTACTGGATGTATCCCGAGGTGGCGTGGGTGCAGGCGCTCACGCTTCCCCTGCTGCTCGCGATGGGCGCCCTGAACGCGCTGAAGCAGGTGGTGAACGTGCAGCAACTGCTGGATGGCATGTACCACCTCGCCGTGCTGGATGCGAAGGAGCGGGAGGAGCGTGGAAAGAAGCAGTAGTGCCTTCCTCCCCCGTCTGCGGTAGGACACGCATGGGCGATTTGCGGTGAGGGGCCGATAACAGGCCAGCGCAAAGGCAAAAAAAGAGAGTGAACTTGAAAGAAGTAGCGTTAATACATAGCGAAGGATGAACACATCATCCTTGTCGCCTTCACCGTCGCCCTTCTGCACCCATGCAGGGAGTATCTGTGGATGCGTACTCGCACGCCTCTCCGTCTGTCGGTGTTGGCGGCTGCATGCAGTGATGCAACCGCGTCGGGCAGTTGCTTCCTTTTTTTTCTTTTTTACTGTTGCTTCGGTTGGGTTGGCGGCCTATTTACTGCTTTTCCTCTGCATCCTGGCCCCGCCGTCTCTTATTATTATTTTTCTGTTTCTTGCAACTGCGGCTGGAGGTTCGAATTCTTGCCTCCCGTGCCAGCTGGTTCGTGGCAGGAGAACGCGAAAGACGCGAGGGCGAACTACTAGCAGCGTGGGTCCAACGACACGCACGCACACGCACACACACGAACAGTGCGAAGAAGGGGGCGGGAGGCGGTTTCGCGGCGCGTGTCTCCGGCCGCAGGCATACACGTGTACACAACTGCCTATGCGGGGGCCCAGACGCGCGGAGGCGGCCCCTAAAAAGACGGTGCGTCTCACACGATCGAGGGGCTCGTTGGGCGCGGGCGAGGCCAACAACAGTAGCACCGGAGCGGGGAGCCGATCTTCGCACGACCAACCGGCGGAGATGCCGCATGCGGCCCGCTTGCACCCCTCCACGGACGGCGCCTCCGCCTCCGCTGCGTCTTCGCCGGACGCGACGCAGGTGGTGCAGACCCTGGAGGAAGGCAACGCGCTTGTGAGGCGGCTGCGGCAGCTGGAGAATGAAAACGCCTCCCTCGCCAACGCCCTCACAAAGGTGTGCGACGACAACGCGAGGCTGGCGAGGCACGTGGGCCAGCAGGAGGAGAGGTGCGTGGCGCTCTCCACCCGCCCCTTCGCGGCGGCGTCCGTGTTGCACTCTCTCTTTGAGCCGGAGAAGACGGGCTGGTTTGGGGGCTCGAAGTCCGCGGCGCGCGAGGGCTTGGAGGCGATGTTGCAGGCGCTGCAAAGCGAGTTTGTTGAGTACCAGGCGAACCACGCCTCCTCCAACGACGAGGTGCAGGTGCTCATTGGAGAACTGCAGAACGCCCACATGAATGCGCAGAGGCTCTCGGTCATTGTGCATGAGCAGCAGGATGTGATCAGCCGCGGGCCGCTGAGCGTCGCCGTTCGCATTCTTCCTAGCCAGACGGAGGCGGAGCGGGTCTCGCTCATAGACTTGCGCCACGAGTTGGAGCGCCGCTCGGAGCGTGAGGAGGAGCTTCGCCAGGAGCTTCGTGGTGCACGCGAGGAGTTGCAGATAAAGACGGTGGAAAACGCTCGACAGCAGCGGGAGCTGCAGTCCCTGCGTCTGGAGGGCAGCAACTCCAACGAGGTGGAGCTGCAGTACCTCAACGACGAGGTCGCGCGGCTGAAGACGGAGGTGGCGCAGCTGCAGAAGGCCCTGGCCACGGAAGAGCAACTGCATAAACTGAAGGTGGGCGAGAACGCCACCCTGGCGCAGCAACTCACTGAGGCAATGAGCCGGCTACGTGCACCCGCCGCGGAGGAGCGGGCGCCGCCGCCGCAGGAGGCGCCGTGTGACCGATGCGGCGAACTGCAGCAGGAGTGCGACGTCGCGAATGGGCGCCTGCAGACGGCCACGCGGGAGGTGCAGCAGCTGGAGGCGCGACTGACGGAGCTGCGGCGGGCGAACGAGCTGGAGGTGGACGAGCTGCAGCGGGACAAGGCGAGGCTCGAGCAGAGGTTGTACCACAGCGTCGCACGCGACGCGCTGGAGGCGGCGGAGGCGCGGAACAGGCAACTTGCGCAGGAGCTTGAGTTCACCGCCGCGCGGGTGAAGCACCTGGAGGAGCTTGTCGCGCGGGAACGCGAGAAGGGCACCGGTGACGCGGCCGGAGGCAGCGGCAGGGGCGAATCCGCGCTGGACGACCGAGAGATCCTTAGCGCGCTGGAGCGCAACCGGGCGCGTATCGAGTGCGTGGAGTTTCAGCGCAATCAACTCCAGGAGGAGGCGAAGCAGCTCCGTGCGGCGGCGGCGGCGAAGGAGGAGGAAGTCATCCGGCTCACGCGCGCCTCCCAGGAGGACAAGCAACGCATTAACTTCCTCTTGAAGCGCTGTGTGACGCTGACGAGCGACCTCAACAGCAGCGCCGCCGCGAAGGACGCACTCGTCGAGGAGAAGGAGGCCGCGCAGCTGGAGCTAAAAAAGCTGCGGCGCGAGGGCGAGGAGGTTGGGAAGCTGCAACAAAACGTGGCTGAGCTGCGGCAAAAGAATGATGCCCTGCAGGATCGTCTCTCAAGCGTGGAGGTGCTGGAAAATGAACTTGTCAAGGCGAAGGAGACCATCGCGTACATGGAGCTGGCGCAGAGTCGCACGATAAACATGAGCCAGTACGCCGAGCTGCAGTCGCAGAACTCAAAGCTGGCCAACACGCTGGAACCGATCAAGAAACAACTGGAGGAGGCCCGAAGAGAGTTGGGACGCATCAAGGAAGAAAACGAGAGCCTCCACGCGGTGCTGACGCGGCAGCAGAACACAATCAAGTCCCACGAGGAGCAGACGGCGGCACTGCAGTCCAGCGACGCCAAAATGCGGGAAAAGTGGAATCAGCTCAGCAGTGAAAATACACGCCTACGGGACGTGAATGCGACGTTGGAGGCGCAGATGACGGACATGCAGGACGGCATCAAGGAGATGGCGGTGAAGTTGGAGCAGGAGCGCACGCGCGCCCAGGTGGCGGCGGAGGCGGCCTACAAGGAGGAAAATGCCCAGCTGCAGCGCAAACTCGACGCGGCAAACGCAACGCTGGCAACGGTGCGTGCGACGCAGGACAACTTTGTTCCGGAGGCCATTCACAAGGCGACCCTGGCGGAGAAGGGGCGGGTCAGCGAGGAGCTGAGGCAGAAGAGCTTTGACCTTGACAAGCTAAAGTCTGAAATTCTCATCTACCGTCAAACCATCGACGACCTAGAGACGGAGAACGAGGATCACGTGCGGCAGATTGAGTCTTTGCAGGCGACGCACCAAAAGGAGCGTGGCGCCGCCGCCGAGCGACTCGCGGCAGAAACGAATAAACTCACGGAAGCCTATGAGGAGCTAGAGGAACTTCGAACGCAGTTGGGGGAATTGCAGCAAAGTGAGCAGCAGTTGCTGTTGCGCCAGAAGGAAATGGAGGAGGCGGCGCAGAAGCACCGTCGGGCCTTTGAAGACAAGTGCCGACAGGAGGAAAAGCTTCTGCAAACGGTTACCACGATAAACCAAGAGATGGAGAGACAGCGGGAGGAGCTGGACGGGGCAAGGAATGCGGTTGTGGAATATAAAGCGAAGCATGAGAAGCTGGAGGCCGATATGGAAGATGCAGCGGCACTTGGACTGCGTCAGCAACAGGATGCGGAGGCTGAGCTTGAGAAGCTGCGCGACGAGCTTCGACGTGTGCATGCAGAGAAGGCAGCTATGGAGTTGGATCTTGGGAAGCTGCGGGAGGTCACAACAGGCAATGGTCCTAGTAGGAATACAAAAACTCGTCGCGATAGCAATGGTGGGGATGCGAACAGTAATAGTCATGCTGCCGCTGCTGCTGCTGCTGCCGCCGCCGCCGCCACCGAGATGAAAGAGCGAGGCGTCACTGACCGCAGCGCTTGCGTTAGTGTAGAGACGGGTGCGTCCTTCGCCGACGCCGCCGTTCAATGCGCGCTGGCGGAGCAGCCGCAGACGTCGCTGATACACCCCCAACCGCAGCTGGAGGGGCAGCTGCAGTCCAGTACGGAGGCGGCGGAGACGCTTGACAGGGCGCTTGACAAGGCAGACGCCGAGGCTGCGGCGCTGCGGGAGCGAGTCCAATACTTAGAGAGTGAACTCCATCGCAGGGCGCACGACAGCGACGAACCACTGAGTTTGGCCTCGGGGCAGTCAAGGAGGAGGAAAAAGAAGGCAGCCAAGAAATGCCTTTCATCCATGGCCCATGTCGAAGATCTACAGGAGACAGACGTCTTGGCGCTCGCTGCCGCAGATGGGGGGGTGAAGCAGCAGCAGCAAGTCCAGCTCCAGCAACAGCGGGAGACGCTGGAGAAGCTCGAGCAGGAGGTGTTGGTGCTTCGGGAGGAGAATGTGCGACTCAAGGAGAACATTGCCACTCTCACGCAGGAGTTAGTAGACGCCCATGACGATCTGGAGCTTGCAACTAAAGATGTCGACTCTCGCACTGCCGAGCTGCATGAGCAGATTCGATTCCTGGAGTTGCAGTTGCGGAGCCACTCAACCGACGCACAGGGAGAGACGGAGTTGCGGCGACTCGTGACGGAGAACAGCAGACTGCAATCGGAGCTGGGTGCCCTTTCGGATGCCGTGAGTACGGCGTCAGGAAGCCCTGACGCGACGGTGCGGCGACTGCAGTTGGAGCTACAAAACCTCGCAAAGGAGCTCGTGCCGACGAAGAATAGACTCGTTGAGTACATGGCAATGGCGGATAGACTTGGCATTCACTACCCCTTTTCACCTGATATGGAGGGGACTGCGGTGCTTCGCCTGAAGGCATTGCATTTTGACTCCGTCACCGGGCGAGCGCGGGCGAGCTCGGCTCCGCGGCGACCATCCGCTTTCTCTGCCAGCAGAGAAACAGGACCGCCGGCTACCAGGCCTAAGAAAAGGGCAAAGAAGCAGCCCAAGTCGGAGAGCCAAGTCGATGAGCTTTCGGACCTGCGATGAATGTTCCCCAGGGGTTAATGTTGTTTTGCTGGTCATTCTAGTTTACGTGTGATGAACATGCTGGCGGTGGTGGTTTGTATGACGTTGATGTACCCAATCTAGGCGCTATTTTGTTTTAGCCTTTGCTCTTTTTGCTCTTTTCCTTTTTTTTTTGGTTTCTTGATGCGTGTATATACCTACATTTGTATATATTTTCCTGTGTGGCTCTAGAGTTATATATATATATATATATATATATATATACATACAGCTATAGTTATATACACTGTATGCACTGACTCTGCGCCACATATACGTATTGTATACTTGTAGGTGATGGATTTGATTCGTTGTGTTCTGGCTGTCCTCTTTATTTATTACTGTCCCTTCCCTTCGTGTGGCATCTGCTGCCAGTGTAGTTTTCTCCGTTTCAGCTTCTCCTTTTAGTGCTGTGTTTCTTCAGCAGCTTGGAGCCAAAGAAGGCATCCGGGACAAGTGACGCGGGTGCTGTACACCGTGTTGTTTCCTCTTCTCTTGCTGTATTATTGGCCTCCATGCTCAATCTGCATACATGCAGCGCATCTGCAAGGTTTCCTGTACTGATACATTCTTTTCTCACCTTCCATGCCGATATATATATATATATATATCCGTCTCTCCCTCTTTTTTTTTTGCCTTCCTCTTCTTTCTCTTGCTTCTGTTTTGCAAACATTTAGCGACCTTGGAGGTGTTTACCCCGCGGCCTCGCTACGAGGAGGGCGGAGGCGCTTACTTCTTCCCAAAGAAAGGCGGTATAGTGCACAGGAGGAGGAAAACATTTATCTCTGCTTTGTGCTTCGTTGCGGAAGGTTAAGGAGAAGAGGCGGGGCAGGAGTTCGACGAGAACCGTGACGGTGCGTGAAGGCAGTTATGAGCGACAGCCTGACGGACGATTTTCAGGGGCCACTGAGCGCACCGAGTGGATACGTGAAGAACGCCCAACTTTCTGGTAACTGCACCTACACTGGGCAGGTTGCCGACGACTCCATGCATGGAGAAGGTGTTTTGACGACAGCGCTGGATGTGTACACGGGGAGTTTCTCGTGGGGCATGCGCCATGGGCAGGGCGTCTTCCGCTCCAAGGTGGAGAAGCATCCAACCGGGGTCAGGCTGTACGATGGCGCCTGGAACATGGATGAGCGTCACGGCATCGGCAGCATTGAGTGGTGCAACGGCGACTCCTACGAGGGAGGCTTTTTCAAGGGAAGACCGCATGGGGAAAAGGGCTCCTACGCCTTTGCGGACGGTCGTCTCTACGAGGGGGAGTACAGGCACGGCGTCCGTCACGGCTTTGGTCGTTTGACGCAGAGGAATGGTGAGTACTACGAGGGCGAGTTTAGGGATGGCGCAATGACGGGGAAGGGGACGGGGTGGTACGCCGGGGGAAAGCGCGTGTATGAGGGAAGCTGGGAAAACGGCGGCAAGGTGCGAGGGAAGATGACCTTTGCCGACAGCAAACGCATGTACAACGGCGACTGGATGAATGACAAGCCCCACGGAACAGGTGAAATGGTTTTCGCGAACGGTGATCACTACATTGGCGAATTTGTCCTGGGGAAGCTTCACGGCGCCGGTTCCATCACCTACCACTCGCAGGACGGGAGAACGTACTGCGGCTTCTTTATGGAGAATCAGCCACATGGGAAGGGAGTGCTCACGATGTCAGACGGCAGCACGGTCGTGGGCTACTTCCAGCGTGGGAAGCAACTCCCGGCGGATGCGGCGGCGGCCATTGAGCAGGTAATACAGGAAACCGCGTCCTTCTCTGAAGCGCCCGCCAAGGATGAGCCACGGTCTGCGGTTTCCACGCCTAGACAGGTTGCGGCCACACGACCCCCCTCTCTGGCGGAGTCACTCGCGGATGTTGCCACCACCACCGCCGCCGTCGCCGCCGCGAAGAGGAAGAATACCAACGGAAAGGTGTCGTCGTCCCAGCCCTCCCCGCAGCAGGAAAGGTTGGAGGCAAGCGCGCCATTGCCAAGGAATAATGAGGCAGGTATATCGCTTCCATCCATTTTGGTGGAGAGGCCAAGTGAATTTACAATGCCGCAGCTCCCTAGCTTAAACCCGCACAACGCACTGCTGGAGCCCAATGGGAGTTGCAGCCATCTTAGCAAGAAGGAGGAGGGGGAGTTGTTGGCCTTCTCCGCCTCTGTTATCGCCGGCGGTGTGCCGAATGGCTGTAAAGGGTGGCTGGAGAAGTTCTCCATTGGACGGAGTTACATTGGCAGAAGAAATTGGCGCCGTCGGTTCTTTGTTCTTGCCCCATTCAACACGGTGGTGAGTCTAAGCTACTTTAGGGACGAGTTATGCCGCAAACCCGTGTCTTTCCTGCTTTTGAATACTGATGACACTCGTGTCGTCACGCGGCCATCGTTGCGTACACACAAGGAGGCGACGCGGCCAGGGCGTGAAGTATGCATTATATATACGGAAAAGGAGAATGAGTACAAGCTGCTGCTCCGCGCCGATTCCGAGTATGATCGCGAGTACTGGGCGTATACTTTGTGCAAGTTGTTTGATATTATTGATTACCCCTCTGATTTTCCCTTGTTGACCGGCAGCTAAGCGTAGGCGGCGTGCCAGGAAGGCAAAGGAAAGCCGTGTTTGACAGTGGCGTGCAATGTGCATGTGTGTGTATGTGTATGTTTTTCTTTTTAGTTTCGTTTTGCCACGTGCCGCCTGCGTGCATAAGTGCGGGATTATTTTTATTTCATTTTATTTCTTGTTATTTTTTTTTCTTCTGTTTCTCACTGTTCAACGGTTCCTTCCCTTTATTTCTTGATGACGAGATGCCATGACGTTTCTTCTGTTTTACCTGCGGCGTCCACCGGGGGGTGACTGGTCGACTCGTCGCTTTACTCCCACGCACACGCACACACACACACACACATCCCGCTCCCGACTGCCATGAATGCAGCTCACGCACTTGGCTGCCATCTCACTCTCCCCCTTTTTCTCCTTCTATCTCTCTCTGTGCCGTTGGCTCTCCACAGTGCATCGGCTGGAAAGGGACGACGGTAGCGGGCGGGGGCGGGGAAGTACGAGGTGCGTGGCCGGCGGCAATAACAAAACGGGGCGCCGCAGCGTGACATACGTGGCTGCACCCACAGGTCGGAGGCACGCACAGCAGAGATGCCGACGCACGTGCCGGATCCCGCGCCCTGCGCCGTTGAGGCAACATTGTGGCGGGCGTGCCTAAAGGAGTTTGACTACGGCCCGGACCGCGCCGAGGGGTCCTGCGAGAAGCAGCGCGTTGGCTACTACAGCTGCATCAAGGGCTGGAGGGAGCGACAGAACGAGGCCTACGATCACAGCAGGTTCAATTTAGTGAAGGAGTGCGCAAGGGAGGCGGAGAAGCTGCATCAGTGCATGATGGTCAACATGTTCGAGGCATCTCGTTGCCAGGAGGCGATGGCGCACCTGAAGCGCTGCGCCGCACGGCACGACCCGGAGGTGCGGAGGGCGCTGGCAGACGATCCCGCGCTCACTGCCTTGGAGGAGGAGCCGCAGGGCATCAAGCGGCTGTGGTACCGCGCCATCGGCAAGCTGTGAGACAACGACAACACTGCAAACCTTCGACGTCTGCGGGAAGCCGTTCTTTTTTTCTTTGCTCTCTCTTTATCTCTGCGGCGCGTGTGGGTTGGACCGCATGCATTTCCTTCCCACTACTTCTGAAGTGGCCTAGACGCTCAGGAAACGTTATTGTGGTTGGTGTTCACAGAGATGCGGCGAATAAACGAAAATTGATTGCAAAAAAAAAACGAAAACAAAAGCACAAGCAGAAGCGGGGAGACAATAAGGACGAGGAGAGAAGAGAAAAAGAGGGAGCGGCGATCACGATGCCGGCGACAACAGGCCGGCTGTTGTTTTTGTTGTTGTCTTTCCCCAGGGGCAACTCTGCGTTGCACGGACGTGTGTGGGCGTGCGGGGGGTAGCTGAAGATGCAACGTGTCGGGCTCATTGGACAATCTCAGTGCCCTTGCGTGCCTGCGTTTGGCTCCTGCACGCCGCCGTCTGCGTTGCCTCTCTCTTCCACCGTCCTGCCGAGAGACTAGGGAGCAAGAACAAGACAAGCGCAAGTGTAGAGGGCGCGGGAGGAGGGTGGGGAGGAGAGAGAAACCAACGGCAGCAACCACAGCAAGGCGAATACATTGACTGCAGAAGAGCCGAATAGAGAGGGGGTGAGGAGTGGGGGGAAGGTCACTCTTTAGGTGTTTTATTTACTGCGGTTTTCCGCAGTTGTTTCGCGCACACCGCGCCGTCACCTCATTTTTCTCCGCCTCTTTACACGAGCCGAGCCGGCCACCAGTAAATGAGGGAGGGAGACAGAGAGGGGAACGTGCGGTTTCTTGTCTGGGGCCACAAGGGGTGGATCGGCCAGGCGTTCATGCAGCTGCTGGAGGCCTCCGGTTTGGAGGCCATTGGAGCCGAGTCCCGCGCGGACGATGAGGCGGCGGTCGAGCATGAACTGCACGTGGTTCGGCCGGATCGTGTCGTCAGTCTCATTGGCCGCACACGCGGCGGACGGCAGCTCACCATAGACTACCTTGAGCAGCCGGGCAAACTCATGGAGAACATGCGGGACAACTTGTGGTCCCCCGTTGTCCTCGCGCAGGTCTGTGCACGCCACGGCGTACACTTCACGTACCTTGGAACGGGCTGCATCTTCCACTACGACGAGGGGGCGCACAAGATGGGCAGGGACGGCTTTGACGAGGCCGACATTCCAAACTTCTTTGGCTCTGCGTACAGCACTGTGAAGGGCTACACGGACCGTCTCATGCATTTGCTCTTCAACACCACCGCGCTCAATGCACGTATTCGCATGCCCATCTCCGCTGACGACAGCCCGTACAACTTCATCACCAAAATTGCAAACTACGAGAAGGTGGTGAACATTACGAACAGCATGACGGTGCTGCCGGAGATGCTGCCGATTCTGATGCAGCTGTCACTGAACAAAGTCACTGGGACGATCAACCTGACAAACCCGGGGGCCATTTCGCACAACGAGGTGTTGGAACTCTACCGGAGACACGTCGACCCCGCCTACACGTACGAGAATTTTTCCGTCGACGAGCAGAACAAAATCCTCCTGTCGGCGCGCAGCAACAACCTGCTGGACACCCGTCGTCTGCAGCGGCTGTTTCCGAATGTGGACGAAATTCACACCGCCGTTGAAAAGGTGTGCATGGAGATTGCGAAAAAGTTTCCGTGTGGAATTGTGGAGCGGAGAAGGAGTGCCATGCGCAAGTACGAGTGACGGTCTGCCGGTTGTGGTGACTTTTGTTTTGTTTTGCTTCGTTTTTCCCTTATTCCCCCGTCTCTCTCCCCCTTCTTCTTTTTTTCTTCTGTCCGAGTTCTCTCCTTTTTTGCTGTTGTGGCTGTTGCCGCAGCGATGTTTAACCGGCGTTCTTCTGCCACAACGGCTGGAGATGTGTGTAACGGCAGGCGGGAATACGTGCACACACACACGCACACCCTGGGAGGCAAAGGGGTATACGGTCTCAGCAAACTGCCGCTGTCCGTTGTTTTTTGCATTTATCCCCTCTTATTTTTTTTTTTTTTTTTGGGGGGGGGGGGGGTTTTGGTTTACGTCTTTCTCGTTTGCCTGCGGCGTGGGAGAGTGTCTGTGGAGAGGGGCGGTTTGGCGGGCTCTGCCGGCGGCCACAGCTGACGCCGTTCTTTTTTCTTATTGCTTTTTTTTTTCTCTGTGTGTGTGTGTGTGTTTCCCTCCCCTTTATTTTCTTCGCTGCCGCTGTGGCGTTGTGCGTGTGCCCGCCAAGCCGCGCTCCTCTCGGCCCCTCTCTTCTCTCGCGATCCGTTCGGTCGTTTTTTTTTCTTGCCGTTGTTTTTGACTTCGCGCCTGCGCGCGTCTGTGCATGCGGGACGCTGCCGCCTTCGTAGGCGTCCCACGACACGTGCGACGCGCAGGAAGCCCCCGGCAGTCAAAGTTGTTTATCGACGCCTCATTTCTTTTCCGCGGGGAGGCGGCGAGAGTGGCGGAGTCGTGCGGCGACTATGCGCCGGCTGCGTGCGCTGGTCCTCCCCGATGCAACCTGGCGCGATGACAACTCCGCCGACGCATGCGAGAATAGGCTGTGCCGCAAGAAGTTCTCCATGCTGTTCAGCAAACACCACTGCCGCTGGTGTGGGAGGATTTTTTTGCAGCGACTGCG